>NC_141021.1:23895000-24105000 GCF_052040795.2 Danio rerio
CAATGATCTGCAGGACGCATACAAGTGGAAAATACTTAAATTACTACTGTATATATGCAGTCATGGGGGAATCAGGTGTGGGCTTAAAGCTTGAGCTTCAGCAAAATTCTGATGGTGTTTTAGCCAGAGATGGCAAAAGTACAAGCATCCTTCACTTAAGTAGAATTACAGATACTCATTTTTAAAACGACTCTGGTAAAAGTACTGACTACATGTTTGTACTTAAGTTAAAGTAAAGAAGTACGGCCTCAAAAATGTACAAAAGTAAAAAAGTAAAATTCCTCGTTTCAACCACATATATATTTATACATATATAAAGACAGGTGGTATTCGTGAATAATAGCTAACTATATTGGCAGTAGTGTATAAGAGTGTGTGTAAATGTGAGTGTGTATGGGTGTTTCCCAGTACAGGGTTGCAGCTGGAAGGGTAACATTTTCTTTTTGGCGTAGTCCCTTTATTTATCTGGGGTCGCCACAGCAGAATGAACCGCCAACTTATCCAGCACACATTTTACACAGCGGATGCCCTTCCAGCTGTAACCCATCTCTGGGAAACATCCATACATACCCATTCACACTCATACACTACGGACAATATAGCCTACCCAAACCGGACCACCCGGTAATAACCCATGTGAACGCAGGGAGAACATGCAAACTCTACACAGAAGTGGCAACAGACCCAGTGGAGGCTCAAACCAGCGACCTTCTTGCTGTGAGGTGACAGCACTGCCTACTGTGCCAATGCGTCACCTGCATATATACATAGTAGTAAATGAATCTAAATATTCATTCATTCATTTTCTTGTCGGCTTAGTTCCTTTATTAATTCGGGGTCGCCACAGCGGAATAAACCGCCAACCCATCCAGCAAGATTTTACGCAGCGGATGCCCTTCCAGCCGCAACCCATCCCTGGGAAACATCCACAAACACACTCAGACTCTACGGACAATTTAGCCTACCCAATTCACCTGTACCGCACGTCTTTGGACTGTGGGGGAAACCAGAGCACCCGGAGGAAACCCACGCGAAGCCAGGGAGAACATGGAAACTCCACGCAGAAACGCCAACTGAGCCGAGGTTCGAACAAGCGACCCAGCGACCTTCTTGCTGTGAGGCGACAGCAATACCTACTGCGCCACTGCCTCGCCCTAAATCTAAATATGAGTAGTCATTATTTTTATTTGACTTTGTTATTTATATAATATGTATATAATAAATAATAAATGCTGCAAAATGCAAATTGTCATGAATAAACTGAAAAAAGCCCCCCGACATGGAGAAGGCATGGAGGTAATGTTTTTTTTTTTTTTTTATTTCTATACAAAATAATAATTTTAATCTATTTATTTTTGCTGTACATCCTGGACCTTTGTTAATGCATAGCTAATAGTTTTGTCCTGGACTTTAGACCAGCTTTCATTTGGTCAATGGTGCAGTCTATTTCAGTTTCTCAAAATAGCAACGCACTAACAATGCGCCTTAACGCACCTCCTTTTTAGACTGGGACACCTATGAGTCCACAAAGTGGCTCAAAACGAGAAAATTAGGGTTGCGCTAGTCTGGAAATAGCAACAAATCACACCATACACAACATCTTGCGCCTTATTGCGCCAGGTGTATGATAGGGCCCTTAGACTTTGCGCATAGACCATTAAATTAGAGCCCTACAATTTCCTGCTATTTCCTATCTCTAGTTAAGTATACAGATAAAAATTACTTGCATCTTTAACTACACCAACAAATCAGTATTCAGTTGGTTGAACTAAATCTTATACAGTAGTAAGTTATTAGAAGATGAGTCAATACTTGGAGAACTGGATATACTGGTTGTGCTGTATTCACTTGTCAGAGTAATTTGAAATCATGCTACACTGGTTAATCTGTTGTTTTTTATTCAGTCATTAAGAAAAGCTCTTTTAAGTAATTTGCTGAAGAAACTTCACTGGTTGTGCTGTGTGCTTTTTGTTTCACTGCAAGGATTTGACTCATAAGAGTCATTTGTTCAAAAACCAAACTATATTTGTTGTAGTGATGAACATTTTTTAATTGACTGAAATGTCTTAGCTCTAAAAAGTTCATTAATTCATTTGTTTTCTTGTCGGCTTAGTCCCTTTATTAATCCAGGGACGCCACAGTGGAATGAACCGCCAACTTATCTAGCAAGTTTTTATGCAGCGGATGCGCTTCCAGCCGCAACCCATCTCTGGGAAACATCCACAAACATACACACACTGATACACTACGGACAATTTGGCCCACCCAATTCTCCTGTACTACATGTCTTTGGACTGTGGGGGAAACCGGAGCACCCGGAGGAAACCCACGCGAACGCAGGGAGAACATGCAAACTCCACTCAGAAACACCAACTGAGCCGAGGCTCGAACCAGCGACCCAGCAACCTTCTTGCTGTTTGGCGACAGCACTACCTACTGTGCCACTACTTCGCCTTCTAAAAAGTTCTCTAGTTTACAAATCATACAACATGTTTTTTCATGTTATTTTTTAATTCCATAACTGATACCTTAAAGGATGACACGTTTGCTCAGTGGGTAGTACTGTTGCTTTACAGCAAGAAGGTTGCTAATTTGAGTCCAGGCTAAGCCAAGAAGCCTTTATGTTTGGAATTTTCACATTTCCCTGTGTGGGTCTTCTGTGGGTTAGTCTCAGTCTCAGACTTCACACCAAACACCGCCCGTGGACCTTTGGCTAAATGTCTGATTCATAAGGTACACTTTTCTGGAAACAGATCCTTAATCATCCAAAGATTGGTTTTATATATATAGGATTTTCAGGATTCAAGTGTTTAGCACTCTTATTCAGCCAAGTCAGAGCGGATAAAAAAGCTGTGATGTTTGTATTGATACATGCTCATTGATAAATGTATAACTTTCTTAGACATTTATGAACCAGTGATTTACTGCCTGCACACCCGTCTGTTATTGTAGGGATAACTTTGCTACAATGAGCATTTATTTATTAAACTTAAATGCTGAATTATTACAAGGATGTGCACTGTGATTACATGTTGGGCTGTAATTGTGAGGGCATGTCCACATCGTCAAACAGGGCACGGCACATAACAAAAAGTTATTGATTGGTTAACCTGACTGTATTATAACATAGTGGGTGGTCCTTGACCAAAAGCGTCCAAAACTCCCAGACCTTCAGCTGTCAGACTGTCTATGCGAGGTCTAGCTATGTGAGACTACCTCCGGGTGCTCTGGTTTCCTCCACAGTCCAAAGACATGCGGTATAGGTGAATTGGATAAACTAAATCTAATCATTTTTGGGGGCTGGGTTGTGGCAGGAAGGGCATCTGCCAGTAAAACATGTGGCAGTGTAATTGGAGGCTCTTTATGCTGTGGCAACCCATATAAAATCAGGGAATAAACCAAAGGAATATGGGTAAAATGACCCAATTGGACTGCACTGGTTTGTGTTCATTATTTTTGAATTCATTATAAAGAAAAAAGCTTCGGTGTGACATTCATTTTAGAATTGGACTACACTAGATTTGCTACAATTTTTATTTATTTTTTACACGTTAAGTTGTCTGGGCTTCTAAACTCCTTTAGTCTGAAAGCTATATCACTTGTGCAGCATTTTATATTTTTAGTTTACTTAAAAATGACTGGCTTATAAGGGTTATTATTTAAAGGTGCAGTAGGTGGTTGTCTTCAGAAGCAGTTTTTGTTGTGCTGGTTGAAAGTCTCTTCACATTCAAATAGTAATGATTAAAGTAAATGATCTAAATGTATTTTTTCATGTATTTTAATATTCTGGGTAGGGCATAAGACTAAAAAATGTTCATCCAATTAAAATAGTGCCAGGCCGACATCTACCATAATTCTGATAAGTAGCCCAAACTGTCTGTCAGCAAATACAGATTTGAGCTACTGCGGACCTGTTTGTACGCAGCTCTGCCGTACTTTTTTAAAATCCTGAATCCATATTGGAGTTACTTTTGCATGCTGGAGGACGAACGACACCATAGCTAAAGTATTTCTCTTTAACAGGTAATGTTGTGTTTTAAAATTATTTTTGTCACACAGAGCTGATGTAGATTGGGTTGTTTTGAATGGGTTATATGCACTCAAGTGTTGTTCAGCCACTAAAATTTCCCAGTGAAAGATCGATGTGACTATTTTCAGTTTGATAAGGGCCTTTTACAACATCGATAATGTAGATTTTATTTAGTTTGACAACAAAACATTAGTAAATGCTATTCCTTCCTAGCCTGCTTTACTGAGTTAAAATTGGTTTTATAATCACATTGGGTCATTTTTGAACAATGACAACCTGTGACACACTCCCTATATCGTTTACCGCTACACTGAATATTTGGTCAGAAATAGCATGTAAATGGCTTAGAAAATAGTGTAATAATGAGTGTAATTCCTGCACACCACCGGCCAAGCTTTAGCTCAACACTTAAGAGAGGGTGCTGTCATCTTTATGGTGTGCACGCTCATGTTTTCAGGAGGCGTGGCTTTAGACAGCAGGGGAGGGATGGTGTTTCAGGGATTTATGCTAACAGGCTAGCATTGTGGCAAATCACCTACTGCACATTTAAGTCATTTATATTCTTGTGGTTACTTTTAATATTTTTTGATTCACTATAATGAACCAGCTCCTGTAGCTATTAGTAGAACTGAAAAACACTAGTTGATAAGGAGGTTTTTGATTCACTGTAAAAAAAATAAAAACATAATAATTTACTTAAGAATTAAATTACACTAGTTATAAGTTGAAAAATCATACTACACTGTAAAAGTGTCAAATGTAAGTTCTGAAACCAAATGTAATTCTATAGACATCACATGTTGTTGTTTTTTTTTTATTTCACTGAAGAAACATATATCTGATTTGTTCATGAGATTATATAGTTTGTGATCCACAAGTGTTTTCTATTTTTTAAGGTTGTAAATTGCATTATGAGACCTTGAATTCTCTCACTCTGTCGACTTTTGTTTTGAAAATTCAACTCTACAGTTTGTGACTTTACAGTCATTTTAGTATTTTGAAAAAATAACATATATAACAAAAAATAGAAATAGAAAAAAGTCTGTATAGGGCAAGATTATTAATCTGGGGTAACCACAGTGGAACAAACCGCCAACTTATCCAGCAAATGTTTTATGCAACCCATCACTGGGAAACATTCATACACTTTTATTCACATACATACACTAAAGTCAATTTAAGCTTACTCATTTCACCTATAGTGCATTTCTTTCGACTTGTGGGGGAAAGCGGAGCACCTAGAGGAAACCACACTAACACGAGGAGAACATGCAAACTCCACACAGAAATGCCAACAGATCCAACCGAGGCTTGAATCAGTGACCTTTTTGCTGTGAGGTAACAGCGCTACCCACCTCGCCACCATGCCACCCCAGGAATTAATATGATTACAAAATATTTTAATTGTTTCCCAGTAATGGGTTCCACCTGGAAGGGCATCCGTTGCGTAAAAATGTGCTGGATAAGTTGGCGGTTTATTCCGCTGTGGCGACCCCAGATTAATAAAAGGACTAAGCCGAAAAGAAAAAGAATGAATGAATGAATGAATGAATGAATGAATGAATGAATGAATGAATGAATGAATGAAGGCTGAATAAATGAAAGTCTGTAAAATAACAGAAAATTTACTGGCAGTTACTTACAAGGTTTTTGTACCATAAATATTTAAAACACCAACCAAGACAATATACTGTATGACTTTAATCTATTAAAAAATGTTAACAAACGCAACTTTTTCAAACTTTTCAAGGCTAAAGATTGTTGGAAGAAGTACCATAATGCAATTCTAAATATAAATGTAATGTAAAGGTAAAAGTAATATAAATAAACAGGAAAAAAACAAACAAAAAAAAAACATGAATAACAGATAAATAAAAAATTGAAAAATATCCATATATATACACTTGAAGTCAGAATTATTAGCCCCCCTAAATTATTAGCCCCCTGTTTATTTTTTTCTCCAATTTCAGTTTAACATAGATATTTTTAACATAATAGTTTTAATAACTCCTCTCTAATAACTGATTTATTTCATCTTTGCCATGATGACAGTAAATAATATTTGACTAGATATTTTTCAAGACATTTCTATACAGCTTAAAATGACATTTAAAGGCTTAACTAGGTTAATTAGGTTAACTAGGCAGGTTAGGGTAATTAGACATGAATAGTTTATTCTTTAGACTATTGAAAATATATATATATATATATATATATATATATATATATATATATATATATATATATATATATATATATATATATATATATATAGCTTAAAGAGGCTAATAATTTTGACCTTAAAATGTTTTTCAAAAATGTAAAAGCTGCTTTTATTCTAGCCAAAATAAAACAAATAATAATAATTATTTGTTTTCTTTCTAAACTAATAATTCTGACTTAAAATGTATATGAGCAATATCACACGAGTAGCAGTGCGATATGGCTGTATATCGGCACAGGTAGGAGGCACGATCGAGTGCCTTGATGTCCTACCACCAGTGACGATATACAGCTATATTGCTACCAGTGTAATATTGCATTTATGCAACAGTTTGATGGCATAATTGTGTATATACAAAGGAAAATCAAACACGAAGAGTCTAAAAACCCTTTTGTATGAGGAACTACTTTCTTCTACCATTTCTTCACATCTGCAGATGACGTCAGAACAGCAGAAACCATTGCTACCTCACTTTAGAGCTAGTATTTTAATTAATTAGTGTTGTGTTTGCAATAAGGAAAAACAATAAACACATGCAGGCATTTCTTCTTTCTTTCTTTTTACTGAACTACTATGCAGTAACGGAAACTGGAGACTCCTTAGAAACAAACAGATGGCCAACCAAAGAGTACTACTAAGAGAACTAGTATAAATATATAGCTTATTCATTAGCTCGAAAATCAGAGAAAGCTGCTTGTATTGCTTGCTTTGTGCTTCCCTAAAAATAGCCGAACCCCAGATTGATTAATTCAAGAACCATATTACACCAGTAATGCTGCATGTTTTTTAAAACGCTAACTGGCTGACTCCTTATTTATTCGAGAATTGTATTACACAGGCTGTGTTGTCTGATAAAACTCATCTACTAAAACTTGTCTAATCCATCAAGTCAATCAATAAAAAAAAACCTTCTCACCCCTTCATCGTCGTCTTCGATCTTCATATGTTCCGCAATGAACCTCACGCCTTCAATGGCCTCATCCACGTCTGGATCGTGCCTGACTTTCACCCTCTGCCTGAACTCTGACCCCTCAGGAAGGTCACCGACCCTCCAAGCACCACACACTCGCCCCGGGTCATCACTTAAGAAGTAAGAGTCTCCATCCAATCTCAAGCCCTTGGTATCCGAGGAGAAGGATTTCCGCTGGTGCTTCCGTCTGAATCTCTCCCGTACATTAGACCTTCCCGGTCGGCGCATTAAAAGAAAAAAGGGAAGCTTATGCAGGAACACACGCTTGACCCACTCTGGCATACGATGAGTGGATGGAGAACGATGGTGGACGTTGAGCACACACACACTCGTCACGATAGAAAACGTGACCAGCACCATCGTGAACATCAGATATTTTCCTATTAATGGAACGGCCAGTGAT
This sequence comes from Danio rerio, assembly GCF_052040795.2. Taxonomy (NCBI): domain Eukaryota; kingdom Metazoa; phylum Chordata; class Actinopteri; order Cypriniformes; family Danionidae; genus Danio; species Danio rerio. The sequence continues at coordinate 23,902,628 of NC_141021.1, forward strand.
GTTGGAGGAACGATCTTCGAGATCAGGAGCAGAAACACAGTAAGAGCCAGAAGAACCGAAATACACAGCGTCATCTTCTCCCCGCAGTCTGAAGGAAGGTAGAAAACCAGGATGGCAAGAGACGTGATGAGGACGCAAGGAATGATGAGGTTGATGGTGTAAAAAAGAGGCTTGCGTTTGATGACAAAGTCGTACGTGACGTCCAGGTAAGTGGGATCGCTGAGGTCTTCATTTCTTCGGCCAGGGAGAGACACAATATCCCATTCTCCGCTAGGGGTGTAGTCATCACGACTGGCAAAATCAGACGTCAAGTAGAGGTCTAGTTCTGTGCGGTCGTAGGTCCAAGAGCGGAATTTAAGCGTGCAGTTCTGTTGATCAAAGGGGAAGTTGCGGACTTCAATGGCACAGGCGCTCTTGTAGATGGCAGGAGGGAGCCAGAAAATGTCACCAGTGTTGGAGACGACTGCATTGCAGTAAAATGATACTTCATACACACCATCTGCACTGTAAGGGAAGAAAATACACACTCTAATATCCATATAATGTTTATTTGTACATTACAAAATGAAGTTAGCACTTTAATACAGTTTTTTTGACAAATATTAAATAATGAATGTTATATATTTTTGTTTTAAATTAATTAGCTTAAAATTTGGTTTCTGATGTAATGTTAAATAAACGGTTTTTAATTTCAAAATCAAATATCTTTCTTTAAAAGTTTACAAAAGGCAAAGCAAATTATTAAAATGGTATCTTGGTATTAGTTGAAGTGTATTTTTTAATACATTAAAAGTCTTATATTAAATTGAATATAATGCATGAAAATGAACCTGTAATAGTAAAATCAAACTGTGTCAAAATTATTATGCTAAGAAGGGATGTGCGAATTGGAAAAAATATCTAATTGCGATTTAATTTTGTAGTCAAGCTTCAGCTCAATAATCTGTATCGTAGCTTCTGTATCGAGTATTAGTTAAAAAAGGACCTGAAAAGATATTAACTTACCTAAACATTTATTAAATTTTATTTTTAAATATTCAGAAATGAAATACTAATCTTTCTCTATAGCAAATAGTTTACCCTACCTTTCTGGAAACAATTTGAACTCAAATTAGGGATATAGTGTAGCTTATGACACAAACAAAAAATAATAATAATTATAAAAATAAAGAACACTCAGCACACTGACATGGCCGAAACAGCTCTGAAATTGTACTTTGCCGTTGTTTGCTACAAGATTGAGTATCACTGGGAATAATTTCAGCTTACTTTTTAGCAAGACACTCATCACTCAATTGTGCTCACTCAATTGCTAGTAAGACTATTACACACAGACGGCAAATAAATAATACAAATATATTTCATATCGCAGCCTAATGCATGCAATTAGCTAATCACAATGTTTCAAATTGCGATTGCAATACAATTTCAATTTAACTCACAGCCCGCATAATAAAGAACTTTCACTACAAAATATAAAGCAATTTTAACTTGATCGCCCTAAGCATTTTGTATAAGATAATTATTTTCTCTTCTATGCAGCCTGTTTATACAATATTTTGATTTAAGTTATATTTTTTGGGAAATACATATTTGAAAAAGAAAGGTTTTATTTATAAATGATATGATTTTTTAAAACAGTTAATGTTATTGTGTTTAAAACAATGAGTTTTCAGCATAAATGTATATATAATATATAATTATTTATTATTAAATTACAAAAAAATGTAAAATCTTTTTTGTAAAATTCTTTCTCAAAAAAAACAAAAAAAAAAAAACAATTGGAGCTATATATAGATTTACTGATTTAAAAAAATTTTTTCATAACTGGTTTCTGAAAAATAATCTCCAAAATAATTTATAAAAAATGTTATATTCATTTATTCATTCATTCTTTCATTCATTCATTTTCTTTTCGGTTTAGTCCCTTTATTAATCAGGGGTTGCCACAGAGGAATGAACCACCAACTTTTCCAGCATGCAGCGGATACCCTTCCAGCTGGAACCCATCACTGAGAAAAAAAATGTAAATATTTTGTAATCAAATTAATTCCTGTGGTGGCACGGTGGCGCAGTGGGTAATGGCACTGTTACCTTACAGCAAAAAGGTCACCAGTTCAAGCCTCGGCTGGATCTGTTGGCATTTCTGTGTGGAGTTTGCATGTTCTCCTCATGTTATTGTGGGTTTCCTCCGGGTGCTTCGGTTTCCCCCACAACTTCAAAGACATGCGCTATAGGTGAAATGAGTAAGCTTAAATTGTCCGTAGTGTATGTGTGTGAATAAGGGTGTATGAATGTTTCCCGGTGATGGGTTGCAGCTGGAAGGGCATCCAATGCGTACAACATATGCTGGATAAGTTGTTGGTTCATTCCACTGTGGCAACCCCAGATTAATAATCTAACTAAGCCAAAAAGAAAATAAATGAATGAAGGAATGAATGAAATTAATTCCTTAAAAATTACCTAAAGCTAAAGTGAATTAATAAAATGTAATTTGGAAAATATTTATGTGATATTTTTTTGTATGATAATATTATTGTCGAATATTTATGTGGTATTTTAGCTGCCAATATACCAGAAAAACCGGTGTCAAAAATAAAATACTTGACATTTTAAATTGACAAAAATTTTTTTTTTTAAATTACAAAGTATTTTGTAAGCTTGCTCTTATATTAGTTTCTCTCAAAAAACTCAGTCTGAAAAACCTTGCGTATGAGATGTGAAAACGCCTCCTCATCACACACACATTTCCTGATTAACATGCATTAATTAACAGATCTTTAATCCAGAATCTCTTTCTCACTATGCCCTTGAATAAATGACTAGTGTACAGCTTCTTAATTAAAATTAGCATAGAAATACAATGCTTATTTTAGCAAAGGATTACACGCACCAGTGTCTCTTTACACGAGGAAATGCCTCTTAAACAAATTAAGTCTCATTTCACCCAGTGCATCCGTTCAAGACAAAAACAAGTGCAAGTGCATCCTCCCTTTTTATTAACTCTAATGTAGATTATCTAACACACATGACTTCCATTAGGAGCACACATCTGAGCTAGATCCCACCCAAACGTTTTTTTTTTTTTTTTGTCATCAAACTTTTATTTATTTTTTTCATTCTTCTGAGCTTTGTCAACAGCGCAGACATGAACGACCTGAAAGAAGAGCAACAAGGGAGGCGAAGGCTCTTGCTTTGGGCAATTCTCTAGCATAATTAGCCAGTCTGTTGGAACAGTGACAGCTTGCTTGTTGTGTTGAGTTTGTCACTAAACACTGACTGTGCTACAAAGCTTTAAAACATCCCAAAAGTTTACAGGGCTTATGGCCTGATTAAGAACGGAGAGTGCAATAAGATAATAAAAAATAAGTGAGCTACTAATGTTTCTTACAGTTAAAATCAGAATTATTAGCCCCCCTTTTTGAATTTCTTTTTCTTTTTCAAATATTACCCAAATGATGTTTAGGAGAGCAAGGGAATTTTCACAATATGTCTGATAATGTTTTTTCTTCTGGAGAAGGCCTAATTGTTTTATTTTGGCTAGAACAAAAGCAATTTTTAATTTTTTAAAAACCCTTTTAAGGTCAAAATTATTAGCCCCTTAAAGCTATATTTCCTTTCGACTGTCAGCAGAACAAACCATCGCTATACAATAACTTGCCTAATTACCCTAACCTGCCTAGTTAACCTAATTAACCTAGTTAAGCCTTTAAATATCACTTTGAGCTGTATAGAAGTGTCTTTAAAAATGTCTAGTAAAATATTAATTACTGTCATCATGGCAAAGATAAAATAAATCAGTTATTAGAAATGAGTTATTAAAACTGTTATGTTCAGAAATAAGTCAAAAACAATCTTCTCTCTGTTAAACAGAAATTGGGGAAAAAATAAAATAGAAATAGGGGGCTAATAATTCAGGGGGTTTAATACAACTATACATGCTAGTCCATTTAGTCTTTTTTGATAATTTAAGGAATTAATTAGTGTTGTAAAATAGTGTTGTAAATAATAAGGATACGCAAAATAAATACATTTAAATATAAATTGAAGCCAGTGAATATGTTGTCTTGTGTGCAAAGATGGCCACTGCAGTAGATCATACATAATTCAGTGACGTGTATAAAAAGAACAACCTATTATATGCTGTACTAAGAGGAGCAAGATCTAATTTCGATGCAGTCTGACACAATATCACAATAATTAAAAATTGGAAATATAGGAGCAAGTTTCTTGTGAACACTAAATGAAAAACAATGTCTAGATTGATGTAAGGTACTAATTCCAAGGTTTACTTTCCTCACAATATGATTAATTTGTGATTTAAAGGAAAGTTCAGAATCCAAGCCATACTCCAAGGTATTTAATCTTATCAACTTTACGCAAAGAAGTATCATCAATACATAATATTGAATAAGAGTAACTTTTTGATTTAAGTTTTTGTCTGGAACCAAAAATCATAATGTAAGATTCTGTTTTATTAAGCAATTATCTAAAAGCCAATTTTAGAACAGATTAAAATCATTCTAAAGGGACAACTGATTTTGTAAGATATCAGAATGTGACACGTATATGGGGCTATTTCACTTATTGAAAATGAATGGTAAATTATTACAGTCGCTTTGGTGCATTTCTCACTACACTATTTACATTTGCACAACAGTTATTGCATTTCTCAAAACAATTAGTGCAAACCGCAAAACCTAGCTGATAACCTGCAAAAGCGCGTCACATGCTCAAAATGGATAGTTCATTCCTCAAAAGCAAGTATTCATGTCGATCAAACTGTCAGTATCGTCAAAATGAAAAGTCCTGACATCATTGTTTATGAACAAGATAGTCAAATGGCTTAGTCATGTTTTCATTATGACAGTTTACTCTGTACATTTTTTCAATGCAAAAAAAAATCAGATTTTGGTGACACTTCCTGAAAATGCTCAAGACAGCACTATAGACTATTTGCACAGCCATTTGAAAACTACAGTAAAGTGAGACATCACTGCATTGAGGGAGTTATCTGAGTACAAGACACTAAATATGTATGTTTCACATTTTTACTGCATTTGCTCTTTGCAATCCTAATTTACTCACAGCAGTGTGCAAAAGAATAAACACACCCTTATTTACAACAAACATAAACTCCCTTTAGGTAGAGCTGGGCACAACTGTACACAATATTGCAGTACATATTGGAACTGAGCCTACAACATACACAGGTCTGTATATCATTCATCAAATTGTTCAATTTTAAGGACATTTTCAGGAAAATAAAGATTTAAATTTGTTTTATAAAAATTAGTTTGACAGATTTCGACAACTAGTTCACCATTTTTGTATGTAATGACTCAAGTAATGAAATGAGGACTATTAGTTTTATATGGAATGACTATTCAGCATTTACAAGATAAGTTCATTTTGACTGACATGACAGAAGCAAATAATAATGTTATAAATAGCAGAGAGTTGTATGAAAGCAATTAATGCTTGTCCAAAAGCATTCACAATTTGTTGAAAAGAATGAGAAACTGCTACTAGGATGTGCACAAATTACTAATTGTTTTGAGAAATGCATTAACTGTTGTGCAAATGTAAATAGTGTAGTGAGAAATGCACCAAAGCGACTGAGAAAAACTGAAACATACATTTTAAAAAATCAAGTGGTCCTAGTATTGAACCCTGAGGAACACCTCTTTATTGAACCAAGAAATCTGAGATAAACCCATTTAATACTACAAATTGTTTTCACATCGCATTCAGACAGACCAATAGCACGAGGCTTATCTAAAAGTAAATGTTGATCAACTAAATCAAAAGCTTTGGATAAATTAAAAAAAAAACACACATGTGAGTTTACCATCATCAGCTGTTTATGGCTGTTTCACTTTACTTCAGGACGCATTAATGCCGCTCTGTAGGTCTATTGGAGACATTCATAAATTTTCCTTGCAAAGCTTATAAATGTTGACATACTATATGTTATATGTTATAAATGTTACATAAACACACTAAATCCCACTTTAGCAGGGTTTATTTGAGAGGGCACAAGAAAATCTGCACTTGAGCAGTGTATATTTGAGGGGTGTGCAAGAAGTTTAGTGCACAAACAGAGGAAATCTGCGCAAAAGAGATTTGTGTAACATAAATGCGATCTCGACTTGTAATACTGCGCTCACATTTGTCATTGAATATAACGCCACAGGTAGTTGGTAGATCTGTGTAAAGAGCCCAACAAAGTTTGCCGCTACAGCTGGAAAAAATCCTAAAGGAAACACTGTTACTATATTACTGTATTAATATTACACAATGAGGTATATGCAGAAACATGCGGAAGGACTTTGAATTTTGCAGTAACCGGTGCCTGAACCGATACTTTTTAGGCACAAAATTAATTGACAAAAATAATAATAATAATAAATATATATATATATATATATATATATATATATATATATATATATATATATATATATATATATATATGAGCAATATCACACGAGTAGCAGTGCGATATGGCTGTATATTGGCATTGGTGGGAGGCGTGCGTTGGCACAAAGCCGCAGGCCGAGTGCCTTAGTGCCCCCACCAGTGCCGATATACAGCCATATCGCACTGCTACTCGTGTGATATTGCGTTTATACAACAGTTTGACAGCATAATTGTGTATATAAAAACAAAATCAAACATGGAGAGTCTCAAAAAACCCTTTTGTATGAGAAACGTTCGAGGTTACAGAAGTAACCCTTCGTTCCCCGAGGAGGGGAACGGAAGTGCCATGAATGGGAGGATTCGGATCAGAAGCCGCTTATCTGGAGAGTATTGAACGGGCCAATGAATGAAATTAATTGGCAGCGTAAGCTTGCGCAGGTGTGCGACATCTGCAATTATCTCAGCATATAAGCACACCTGAAGCCAGCAGACGCCATCCTTTTAAGCTGAAGAGACTTTCAAACAGCTAAGGGACAGTCATTATGGCGACGGAATATGGCACTTCCGTTCCCCTCCTCGGGGAACGAAGGGTTACTTCTGTAACCTCGAACGTTCCCCTTCGGTTGGGGAACTTCAGTGCCATGAATGGGAGAATATGGAAAGCGCCATAATGACTGCACCTTACCAACACCCCCGATGAGGAGATAGTCAAGCAAGCGTGACGCACCCACATCATGGGGGGCGCGGTCCTCCAACGTGTCCCTGGCCCTAATTTATCCTACTTCAACAGAAGTTTTACGGATTTAGATATATTTTTTGGGAAGTCGTGAGCATCTAGATAATTCTAGGAAATACGACAGTACGTTGGGAAGCGTGCAATCCCGATAGGGAGGACGCTGCGGAGGCCATCCGTTACCCAAGGGGGGGATAGATGGCAGAATTTACCTATGGACTAGCCCTAAAAAGGGGGAGTACGCATAGCAAAAGAGTGGTTAGCGGAGAGGGAAGACACGGGTCCACCCAGGGGGAGGACTTAACCGTGGCGGAATAAGCATATGGGATCGCCTAGTGGGGATCACGCATAGCAGGCACCTATACCCAAAACGCGGGCTGACCAGCGGGCAGACCTACAACGTAGTGGGCCAGCAAGTGACTCCTCCGCTGAGTCAGTGCTGGGGGCCACGGAGGAATCTGCAGGGCTCACCTGACGGGGAACTTTACTGACAGATAAAAAAGGCGCACGTACCTCCGTGTTAGGGAGAATGGCGCCGCAAGCGTGTTTCAACACCCTACCGAGTTGTCTCCTCAATCACCAAAGGGTTACCTAATACCCTTGAGGAAACCGGCTCCACTCGCAGATTGTAAAACCTTGCAAATGTGTTGGGTGTCGCCCAGCCCGCAGCTCTACAGATGTCTGTTAGAGAGGCGCCGCGTGCACGCGCCCAAGAGGATGCAACGCTCCGAGTGGAGTGTGCACGAACTCCCGGGGGACACGGCTGACCTCGACTCGAATAAGCGAGTGAAATGGCATCCACAATCCAGTGGGATAATCTTTGTTTTGATACGGCACTTCCCTGCTGCCGACCGCCATAACAGACAAAGAGCAGCTCAGATGATCTAAAATTCTGAGTACGGTCCACATAAATGCGCAGAGCGCGAACTGGACAAATTAAAGAAAGGGCTGGGTCTGCCTCCTCCGGGGGCAGCGCTTGCAGGTTCACTACCTGATCTCTAAAGGGGGTGGTAGGAACCTTGGGCACATAACCGGGGCGGGGTCTCAGGATGACGTGAGAGTAATCCGGCCCGAATTCCAGGCACGAGTCACTGACCGAAAATGCCTCCAGGTCCCCGACCCTCTTGATGGAGGCCAACGCAACCAGCAGAGCTGTCTTCAGGGACAGAAATCTTAGAGATACTGATTCGAGTGGCTCAAAGGGATCGGATCGCAGACTCGTGAGAACGAGGGCGAGATCCCAAGAGGGCATGAGAGGGGGGCGAGATGGATTAATTCGCCTAGCACCCCTAAGGAACTGGATGACCAGGTTATGCTTTCCCACGGTGCCGCCAGCTACCGCGCTATGATAAGCGGAGATGGCGGCCACGTAAACCTTGAGAGTGGAGGGCGACAGCCTGCTGTCCAACTTCTCTTGAAGGAAAGAGAGCACAACACTAATCTGGCAATTTCGGGGGTCTTCTCTGCGAGAGACGCACCATTCAGTGAATAGACTCCACTTCAGGGCGTAGGCGCGCCTCGTGGAGGGGGCTCTAGCCTGAGTGATGGTATTAACCACCGCAGTCGGTAGGTTACCTAAGTCTTCCTCGCGTCTAGGGACCACACGTGGAGGTTCCAAAGATCGGGGCGAGGGTGCCAGATGGTGCCCTGTCCCTGAGAGAGTAGGTCCTCTCTCAAAGGGATCCGCCAGGGGAGGGCCGTCGCGAGGAGTGAGAGCTCTGATATCCAGGTCCGGTTGGGCCAAAGGGGCGCAACTAGCAGAACCTGTTCCTCGTCCTCCCTGACCTTGCACAGAAACTGCGCGAGCAGGCTCACTGGGGGAAACGCATACTTGCGCATGCCCCGAGGCCAGCTGTGGGCCAGTGCATCCGTGCCGAGAGAGCCCTCGGTCAGGGAAAAAAACAACTGGCAGTGAGCGTTCTCGGGGGAAGCAAACAGATCGATCTGGGCCTCCCCGAATCGCGCCCATATCAGCTGAACAGACTCGGGGTGGAGTCTCCATTCTCCAGGGCGTAACAGCTGTCGTGAGAGCGCATCGGCTGCACGATTGAGCGTGCCTGGGACGTGAATGGCGCGCAGCGATTTCAGCCGCGGGTGACTCCAGAGGAGCAGACGGCGGGCGAGCTGAGACATGCGGCGAGAGCGCATACCCCCCATGCGGTTGATATACGCCGCCGCCGCCGTACTGTCCGTCCTGACCAGCACGTGTTGCCGCTCCAGCACCGGTAAAAAGCGGTGGAGAGCGAGGAACACTGCCAACAGCTCTAGGCGATTGATATGCCAATGCAGCTGGGCACCCTTCCAGAGGCCCGCAGCCGCATGCCCGCGACACACGGCCCCCCAACCCGTGTTGGAAGCGTCTGTTGAAACAACAACATGGCTGGACGCCTGTCCTAGAGGCACACCGGCCTGTAGGAACGAGGGGTCGTTCCAAGGGCTGAGGGCGCGGCGACACAGCGCAGTAACTGAGACCCGGTGTGTGCCCGCGTGCCATGCGCGTCTGGGGACCCGATCGTGAAGCCAGTGCTGAAGTGGTCTCATATGGAGCAACCCGAGCGGCGTGACGGCGGCTGCGGATGCCATATGCCCCAGGAGCCTCTGAAAGAACTTCAGTGGGACCACTAGTTTGCTGTCGAGCTCCCTCAGACAGTTCAGCAACAGGCGAGCGCGTTCCTCGGAGAGGTGCGCTACCATGGTGATCGAGTCCAGCTCCATCCCGAGAAAAGAAATCCTCTGCACGGGGGCGAGTTTGCTCTTTTCTCGGTTGACCTGAAGCCCCAGTAGGCGGAGATGCCGAAGCACCTTGTCCCTGTGCATAATCAATTGCTCCCGCGAGTGGGCTAAAATCAGCCAGTCGTCGAGATAATTGAGTATGCGAATGCCCGCGAGCCGAAGGGGCGCTAGGGCACCCTCCGCGAGTTTGGCGAAGACCCGCGGAGACAGAGAGAGCCCGAAGGGGAGGACCTTGTACTGCCACGCTCGACCCTCGAACGCAAACCGCAGAAATTGGCGGTGGCGTGGAAGAATGGAGACATGGAAATACGCGTCCTTCAGGTCTATGGCTGCAAACCAATCCCGAGGACGAACGCATTGGAGAATGCGCCTCTGCGTGAGCATTCTGAACGGCAGCTTGTGCAGACAGCGGTTCAAAACGCGCAGATCTAGGATTGGCCGTGACCCACCGCTCTTTTTGGGTACGATGAAGTATGGGCTGTAAAACCCACTCTCCATCTCGGCTGGAGGAACCGGCTCGATTGCACCCTTCGCCAGGAGGGCAGCAATCTCCTCTCGCAAGACAGGGGCGGACAGGGGGTTGACCCTGGAGAAATACACGCCCGTAAACTTGGGGGGCCGTTTCGCGAACTGAATCGCGTAACCGAGTCTGATTGTGCGTATGAGCCACCGCGAGGGGCTGGCCCGCGCTAACCAGGCAGGCAGAGCCCTCGCTAATGGAGTCATCGCTACAATCGCTGACGTACCAGCGGTGGGGCAGCGCGGAGTGGGTGTGCTGATCCGGGAAGCACGAGGGTCCCGCGGAAGAGCTGGAGGAGAGCGATTCGCTCTGGCTCCGCACCCTGACTCCGGAGAGGGGGCTGGAGGGCTGAGGAAAGGGAGACCGTCCCCCCAGCGCTCGTGAGCCACTGGCGAAGCACGTAGAGTCTGCGAGCCGGAAGGCAGCGCGTCCCGGACTGGCAGAACTCGTGCAGTCACATCCGGGGAAGGGAAAAAGTGCTCTTTTACTGATGTTTTGGTGGCACTGAAAAGTACCGTTGTTATCGGGGCCCCGCCCTCCAGCGGGGAAAGAGCAAGTTTCCTCTTCTCCGGATGGCCTGTCTCAGGGACGCTTTGCGGTCCGTTTACCGGACTTAACGGCGCCCTGGGCAGGAGGGGCTGCCTGCTTTCGAGGTGAACGCCGCGCCCGCTTGGCCGGAGGCGCAGGCGGGGGCGGGGCAGCACTCGTTGGCGGGCGCCCTCGGCGAGGAACAGCGGAGGTGGATGGCTCGGCGGGCGGAGCGGGCTTACGGCCACGCCGATAGATGACATTGCCCATCGCATCCGACTGCTCTTTCACCGCCTTGAATTCCTGGGTGAATTCACCGACGGTGTCGCCGAACAGGCCAGCCTGGGATATGGGCGAGTCAAGAAAGCGAACTTTGTCAACGTCGCGCATATCGGCCAGGTTTAGCCAGAGGTGGCGTTCCTGAACCACAAGTGTGGACATCGTCCTCCCCAGCGCACACGCGGCGGACTTAGTAGTCCGAAGAGCATAGTCGGTCGCGGTGCGCAGCTCATGTAATAAGCTTGGGTTGGACCCGCCCTCGTGCAGCTCGGCCAGCGCCTGCGCTTGGTAGCGCTGGTAGGTGGCCATCGCGTGCAAAGCAGAAGCAGCCTGGCCCGCAGCCTTATAAGCTCTGGCTCCGAGGGAGGCAGACAACCTACAGGCTTTGGACGGGAGGCGGGGCAAACCCCGCCACGTAGAGGCGCCGCGCGGACAAAGATTGACCGCGATAGCGCGCTCCACTGACGGGATCGCCTCATACCCCCTGGCAGCTCCGCCGTCAAGGGCGGTGAGGGCGGAGGCACTCGCAGCACGGGCAGAGAAAGGTGCCCTCCAGGACTGCGTGAGCCTACTGTGCACTTCCGGGAAGAAGGGGACGAGAGGCTTCGAAGGCTTCGCCTTCTGGTCCTCTACGTAGCACCCATCTAGTCGGTCCGGCCGCGGAGCTGGGGGATAAACCATCTCCAACCCCACGGCCGAAGCAGCCCGGGAAAGCACGGCTAACATGTCCGCTTCAGGATCCGATTTGACAGCGCTCACCTGCCCGGAGGGGGCGAGCGGGTCCGGATCTTCGTCGGACAGTGAAAGCCCACCCTCCGATGCCGCGGAGGACATCTGATCTCCGGTGTCAGCGAGTGTGAGAGCTACCATCTGGTTAGACGGATCACTCTCACCACCCGAAGCTTGGATGGAGCGCCGTGAGGAGCGAGAGGTCCGCGAGCCCGTGGGCGGCGGATTAGCTCCCGCTGAAACCCTCAGATCTGCCCGAGCGCCCGCTGCTTTTTTAGAGCAGGAGGCAACTGGGGTGGCTCGCTCTCTTGCGAAAGTTAGCCGCGATCTTAGCTGTGCAACGGTCATGGCATCGCAATGACGACATGAACCGCCCGCGAGCACCGCATTAACATGCTGGACCCCCAAACATGCAATGCAGTGATCGTGTCCATCATCCGGAGACAGGAAACCCCCGCATCCAGAAACGCACAGTCGGAGCGCCATCCTGAAAAGGACGTGCTGCACGACTGTGTTGCTCTTTTAGGAAAGTTGCAACTATACGCACCGCTCTGGAGGACCGGACCCAAAGAACCGCAGGCAAGGGAGTAACCCAGCTCGACCGTCTGCCACCGCGAAGACCCACTCTGGACCGGGAGACACACTCGTTCGCTCTGAAGTGCTGATCAGCAAGAGGAACCCTCATCGACTCACTCAGAAAGGATCTGAAGCGAAAAGGATGGCGTCTGCTGGCTTCAGGTGTGCTTATATGCTGAGATAATTGCAGATGTCGCACACCTGCGCAAGCTTACGCTGCCAATTAATTTCATTCATTGGCCCGTTCAATACTCTCCAGATAAGCGGCTTCTGATCCGAATCCTCCCATTCATGGCACTGAAGTTCCCCAACCGAAGGGGAACTACTTTTTTCCGGATTGAAATCATAAGCTGACAGTTAAACAGTTGAGCGTGCATCTTTTAAACTTTAGATCTGTAGTGTCTGCTTTTTGCTGGCTGTATGTGGGCGGAGTAATACACAAAGGGTAAAGAGGCAGTAGGAGTTCTGATATCAGCCAATCAGATTTGAGAATATATATATATATATATGTATTTTTTTATAAAAATATATATTAAAAAAAATATATATATATATATATATATATATATTTTTATAGTTTTACACTTGAACAATTAAATGAACACTGAAGTTTATTGAACTGATTACATTTTAATTATATTAAAACACCAATGCTGTAAAATGAACCATATAAAATGTTAAAAAAGTCACACTAACTTCAATAGAAGTTTATCAGTATGGGAAGAAACACTGTGCATATACCTCATTTTACTACCGTTTAATAATAGTTATATTGTATTTTGATCAAATATGCGGAATGCAGCCTCAAGAGATTTTTTTTTTCATTTTCTTTTAAATCACAAAGGAAATGTATTTTTGACAAACACGATGACATACTTGTTATAGAGTACTATATCAGGAAGCCAGATGTGCCGTGATGGTATTCTCAGTTTTTTGATGCCCTCATACTCATTTGGATCCCACACCAGTCTGTAGTCATTCCACTCCTAAAGAAAAAGAAGAATGTGGTTTAAACTGGTCAAAATGGGTGATAACATGTTTCAGCTCTGGAAAGAAATGAAGAGATTTCTTCAAAGATATTATTGGTTATCTGCATTTGCAATTAATATGTGTGTATTAGGTAAAATGTTTATTTGCCTACTGATAACATGTCTTCAATATTTAAAATAAAAAGTATATTGTGTAGAGCATTTGACAGCATTAGAAATTACTGCATCTTTTTGGACCTTAAATGTTTTTTTATTAATATTCATAAATAACATCATGTATTTAAAATTTGAACACATATTTTATAGTTCTTTTGTCACTTTCTGCCAAAATGATAATATTCCTACTTGAAATTTTTAAGACACATTATCACTACATTATAAATATTTTTCCAGGCCTGTATTTGTACAAAATCATTAAACATGATTTCCATGGGAAAAAAAGTTCAAAGTGAACAGTGGGTTAATCAAAACTGAAATCTGCCCTGTGCTGTATGTGCACTCATGTGTGGGACAGTTCATTTCACTGTGTTTTATAACAGTATCCAGATGAGTGCACAGGTACAGCAGGTGAGTTTACCTGAGTCAGCCACACATTTGTTGTCATGATTTGCTCTCTCTCATTCTGTAAAAAAGCATAGAACATTGGGTGTGTTTATAAACAAACAATTTATAAACCACCAACATTAAATTAGGGATAATGCAAATAAAAAAACAACGCATCAAAGGCAATGTTGCTTCACATGTCCAAGACTTTGATAAAAGAAAAAAAATCTAGTCCACAATTCATTTTTACAATGAAAATACATAATTTTTATAATTATAATAATTTTTTCACCAAATAAGTGACAACATTTGTGAATTTGGCAATTAAAGCATTAAGATCCAAGCAATTTAGGAGTTTTAATCAGGACTGGGGTTTAACAGATTTATGCAAAAAAATTAAGAAAATTAATGCTGCATTTTTACAGAAGTTATTTTTAAATTTGCCAACCCATAAATATGAACTAGATAAAGACTATATATGACCTTTCTGTAAAAAGAAAATAAAAAGAAAATAAAAACAAAATACAGTTAATATCAATTTTAAATAATACAATTATAATATTAATTATAATTTTTTTATTCAAAGCATTTTCTCAAAATATGTGTCAAAATAAGATGGCACTAAAAATAATTCTGCCTGCTCAAACACAGAAAAGATAATGACCAAATTAAGACTCAAAATCACCCCAGAGTGGATGAAAACATCTCCAACAGTACATAAGAGTTAAGTCATTTTGATTGTGAACATTTTATAAATAAACATCAAATCTACACAATGATCAATAAAGAAGGTGCATCAGTGGTTGTTTGTTTGTTTTTTGTTTGTCTGTTTGTTTGTTTGTTTGTTTGTTTGTTTGTTTGTTTGTTTCATTTTATAATCATGGTTCTCCAAACTGAATTGTCACATATTCTTCACTGCACAACAGGCATTCTTATTTTATCTTGTTTCTCATCCAAATATTAACAAAAAATCTTAAATTAAGAATCATTTTCTAGATAAATAAAAAAATATTGTTTTGTTTTTATAAATGATAAGTCAAAAGGAAGTCAGTTTTTTTCTTAAAACAAGCAAAACAATCTCTCAGTGGGTTAGGTAAAATAATGTTATTTTGGGTTATTCTATTATTAGTTATCCCTTTAACAGATTTTTTGCTTTTTTTAGGAAAACTCACTTCATTTTGACTTACTATTTCTGAAATCTAAAAAATAGTTTTTTTCTTGTTTAGAAAATCCTTCTAGTAAGACAAACAGTGAGCAAGAAAGCCAATTTTAGCAAAGATGTCATTTTTGCAGTCTAATTTTGTAATGATTAATGAATACGAATTAGTCTATTCAAGTTCCATTTCAGGACTAAATAATGTGATTTTGAATGTGTTTTCTGCATCACAGAAAATCAATGGGCCCTAAGCATGAAGGGTTCAGGACATGACACAATCCATACTCAAACCTGCTTCATTCAGCCGTGTGAGCACAAACACTGTGTCCTAACCAGACATGACATGAAACTGAAAATCTTATTGAAAGTGAAAGTCAGCCAGAATGTATTTGCTGCTTAATGTAGTTTTGTGAAGCAAAGATTTGAACAAATGAGATTTTGCAGTGGGTGGAAACCCAGTCCAACATGACAAAAATAGAAACAAATTGTTTTGTCGCTTGTCACTTTGCGACATTGTGCTTGGTTAGACTACAGTGTCAATGTGAATCTACCTGTCAATGTGAATGTACCTCAAGTCTGTAATGTGTCAAGGGCAAGTTATGGCTGTGCCACGGCTGAAATTGTGTGCTTGTGACATTACATGCACAGTTTCATATATATATATATATATATATATATATATATATATATATATACACACACACACACACACACACACACACACACACACACATATTACTTTTTTACAAAGGTACAAATGTTGCATGCTAGTACAGTACATATTTTCACCTTGGAATATAAGGTTCTCTCTGCGTTCTGAATGGTTTTGAGATATTGAGCTTCAAAGTTTTTGCATGGCATACAGTATGTGTGTAACTTTTGTTTTTTAAATAAAAAGTCTTAAAATGTAAAAACTTCCAGTATTGTAAATAAGTTGTCATTTAATAAGAATATGTCAATAACTCAATTTTGAAAAAAAAAATGTCAGATAGAACCTTATAATTCTAAGGTGATGATTTTTATTAATAAATTTTAAAAGGATAGCGCACTAATGACCAACTTTTGTACATTTTTATTGTCCTGAAAAAACAAAATTTTAGGCTATGTACAATGCCTTAAAGAACCATGAAACACCAAAATGCATTTTTTGAGATGCTGACAGTCATATATGTGTCCCACATTGCTAAAAACACTATTAGGACACATATATTTAGCAAACAAAATGAAAAATGGTTGTTTTTGTGTTGTTTAGAGCAAATTCGTTCTTTCGGTTTGAAAAGAAATTTAAAAGCTACATCACTGCGATGAGATCCTAGTGTAAATTCCAGCGTGGAGACGCATGTATCTGTACTGGCGGGTACAATGTTACGTCTATGAGTTTTCATCATTAATACGAGAGAAAAACTTGGTTCGAAAAAATCAGTGTTCTCTATTGTGAATAAGGTGCAACTACATTAATATGCATACAGCGTCGAAGACTGTTTTTACCTGTCTCAGATGGCAGAGAGACGCCACGTTGTGTTGCCAACCATAATTAAAACAAGACGCAGTTCCAGTTCGTGTTGATTGTTCTGTCTCTACGGATTTGGTAAGCATGTGATCAATGTTCTTTGTTTATGTTTATTCAGATGGCAAAGTTAGTTAGTATCATCAGCAGTACTCTTCAGTTTTCAAAGACATACCTTAGTCAAAATTATTTAGTTATTAAGTTTACAGTATGTTAATATCACTACATTTTTATGGACTAAAATATGTAAACACCTTAATCAAACTATAACCCCCGTGTAAAATTTTCGCCACATTTTGTGACAGGATCAGGAGTTTATACACACACAACTGTCTGACACTATTCTCTGCACCTACCGAGTGCATCTAAGTTACTGAGAAATGCAGAGGTTTTTTTTTCTCTCATATGGCATGCAGTATCAAAAATTCCATTAAAAATACACTTTTCTAGCAGTTCCTCGCATCCAACATCTTGTTTCTCATGGGGTGCATGCATGAAATGTTTCTGAATGAAAGTGGCAAACTTCAGTTCAAGTCCATGTAAACGTAGTCACTGCTCTATCTCCCCTGGATCTGTATTTGTTTTGCCTCTGTGAAAATCAGCACATGCTGAAACTCCCCTTTTTATGCAAACTCTTCCCTCTTTCGCCACACCCACCTAAGCTGGACTCACCCACTTTCATTTTTTTTCAAACTACAGGTGTTATTCGTGTGAAAGCAACCTTCTGTGACGGGTGGGGGGTGGACATGGCCCTTTAAATACTATCTATACTGTTATATATGTATATATATATATATATATATATATATATATATATATATATATATATATATATATATATATATATATATATATATATATATATATATATATATATATATATACTGTATACTGTCATTCAATTGGTTGGAAAAGAAAATAGCTTTTATTTTATTTTATAGAAATTAAGAGTGTTGTTTGACTAATGTTGGAATAAACCTCTGCAGAAGGAACATTATAAAGTGTGTGTGTGTGTGTGTGTGTGTGTGTGTGTGTGTGTGTGTGTGTGTGTGTGTGTGTGTGTGTGTGTGTGTGTGTGTGTGTGTGTGTGTGTGTGTGTATGCGTGCGTGCGTGCGTGTGTGTGTGGGAGAGAGAGAGAGAGAGAGAGTGAGAGAAACAAAGAAAGAAAGAGAGACTTACCACACTAATGAGCTGTGCGAGAGAGACTTTGATGCCAATTGTGACCTGTTGACTCTTATTGACTGCAGGCCGGATAAGCTTATTATAACGCTCAGGACCAAGCAGAAAATCTACTAGCCTTTCCTCAGCATCAGCAGCAAGAGACCCTAACACACACACATACATACACACACAGATACACACAGACACACACATACACAAACAGTCCCGCATGGAGATTAAAAAGGATGATCAATAAATGACAAATAGCTCATATCATGACAAATCAAACTTTTCTTGATCATAGATAACTTGAAACCAAAAACCTCATTCTCAAATCCTTGGGATTCTAATATTCTAATAATCTAATTATTTTTCATATATCTTACTTTAATTATATACTGCTACTCAGCTAACATGAAAATGACTGTCATATTTCCTAGTCCCTTTGAAAGGCCCAATCTCAAGAGGCTCTGATTAGTCAGCTAACATAATGTGCTGTGATTCGATGATTGGCTCCATGTCACCAGGAAAAGCGTCATAGCCTTACAAGCAAGTGCTTTTGCGCTGTGTAAACAAACACTGTCAGTATGAGTAGCTGTTAGCTGTATCAGTTTGAGACTGAATCAGACAGAGAATAAAGAGGACACAGCTAAACCTCACGAATGCTCTCTAAAATAAAGCCTGACAAGCAGGGGTGTAACAGATCATGGTTGATCTGTGATTCGTAAGGATCACTACACACTGTTCAGAACACCCCAAACTTTTATTCTCTTGCGTCATTCAAATCACATGTATTAAAGCATTTAAGCTTTTCTGTAAAATATAATGGTAAAGGAAAAAGTTGTGGTAGTTTATTCAGGATGTGTGAGGTGTTTTCTGTCAATACTTGTTTAGCATCAATGTATCCCTGCATTCAGTGTAAGCTGCACGATTAGTCATTAAAAAATCGGGATCTCAACACCTATGCAACATAAATTATAAATGATGGCAATTTGCATAAGTTTATTAATCCTTCGAAACTCTGCACTCAAATCTGAAATCTAAAAATCAAAAAAGATTCAGTCTTTAGTCTTTTGAGTGAGTTGCGAAGTTACAAATAGTCAAATAACACAGAAGTACTGGGATAAGAGTTTATAGTTTAGATAAAACCACTGACATTATTCAAATCACCATCATATGCTCAAAAATGAAAGTTGTAGGCAGCAATTACATTATTTAATCATAAGGTGGCAACAACCAGCCATCAAAAGTATGCCATTGAATAATTCTTCAAAATTAGCATCTAGCAATGAAACAAAGTTTTATGAGTGAATAACTGAATCATTTATTGAAAATGAGACAAAACAATATGGGTTGTTCAAATTATGTTAGATTTATACATTTATTGTTATCAGCTACAGTAGCAGTAACAGTGAATTTTTCACAGAACTGAATATTTTACTATTTAATTTTATTCAGCTGATTATTTTTTTTATTTTATTTTTTATAAAAGTACAGGTTCTAGGTTCTGTTTGTTAAAAGCAAATGTTTCCTGCAGCACTGTTTTTGTAATAAGTGGCAAGCAAATTACATTTGTCTCCTCCCCTTTTTGGCTGATCAAAAAAAATGGTTCGATCCGTACCATAATGTGATTCGAACCGTGAGATCTGTGATCCCTTACACCACTACTGACAAGTGTCTTTCACATATATTCAGAATAAGCATGTGTAAATAATATGAAACGTTCACACATCTTTTGCGAGTTCGTTAGTTGAGATTTAGAATGCAGGGAAATCAGCTGCATAGAAACACTACAGCGCTGGTGAAGATGGATAAATATGAATGTGTAGCTAAATTGTTAGCTGTGCCAAACAGCATTTCCCATTGTTTACATCCTTGTTTTTGCTTACGTCCTTGCTACAACATACTCTTAACACTAGACACTATGCATGTGATAGATCAATTTTAACAAATAAAAATACTTTCAGGTTGTTGCTCACAATCCACACCTTCTTCTATTTTAGTTGGAGCTTCTCCTCTGAGGAGTTTTTAGCCAAATCCAGCACTGAACTGAGAGAAATTCTGGAAGCTGTCCTTTGTCAAATCCTAGCTATATATATATTTTTATAATTCTTTTAAACATAATTAAATTAAAATGTAAGCACTTCTCTCTTTGTGTCGTGTCATTTGGAAGCCCAAATACAGAAACAAAATAAGCTCTTTGCTAATAGCAGCATTTGGATGACATTTCAGCTTTCTCTGCTATAACATTATAGCACCTCTGGCCACGCCAGAGAATGGTGAATGTGCATAACCAGAAGCATTTGTGATCTCACTAGCCCGGATGTACTTTTTTGTAGAACTTTGTTCACTGTAGGCTAACTCTGTAAAAGCCATGCAGTGAACTTATTACATTTAGAGATGTAGTTTATGTTCACACAGCTACATTACACATCAGCTATAGTTTAAAATTTGATATGGTAGTGGATCACCCCTTTAAAATATCTGAGCAAAACATTTGACACTGGATTATTGTTCATTCATTCATTTTCTTGTCGGCTTAGTCCCTTTATTAATCTGGGGTCGCCACAGCGGAAGGAACCGCCAATTTATCCAGCAAGTTTTTACGCAGCGGATGCCCTTCCAGCATCCAAACACACATTCACACACACACACTCATGCACTACGGACAATTTAGCCAACCCATTTCACCTGTACCGCATGTCTTTGTGGGGGAAACCGGAGCACCCGGAGGAAACCCAAGCGAACGCAGGGAGAACATGCAAACTCCACACAGAAACGCCAATTGAGCCGAGGCTTGAACTAGCGACCTTCTTGCTGTGAGGCGACAGCACTACCTACTGCGCCACTTCTTCGCCCCCTGGATTATTGTATTTTATAGATTACTAAAAATAAAATAGGACATTTTGCCAAATAAAATTATACAAAGCAAATGCATAAGTGAACCAGAGTAGGAACATTATATATGATATCAGCATATGATTTGCCAAAAACATTTAAAAATGCCATTAGTGTCATTAAATATCAAATAATCATATTAAAGTATAACAAAGCAGTGCTAGTCCTACAGTTTTTTTTATATAGTTCCTCAGTTTCTGAGAATATCATGAAAAGGCCAGAAGTGTCTGCTAAGCTGCATGTAATCTGCTCTTACTGCGCAGCAAAAAACAAACATGTCAGAATAATTTTTCTCTGCTTCTTATCCCTTCATAACTCATAAGTCCACCAATGTTGTGGAGGGAGTGTGCCAATGACATGGCAAAACAATGACTTGCCAAGACATTTGCAGACACACACACTAGTACACACTCGTACGCACCCACACTCACACGCCATTTCCTCCCGACTGCATGCAGGATAAGATCTCCAGTGACTGTGCTCCTATTCTCAAAACAGAACACTGGCTCGCACACACACCTAGTTTCCGTCATGAATCCAAGATAGTGTCAGACTCAATTGGTATGATCCGTTCCACACGGGCAGACACACACACACACCTTTGAGCCTTTGTGGCTATGCTGAGCCTTAGTCATTTTAGATGGCTTGTCCCCTTAAGCAAAGCAAGGACCAGATCCACTTCATATCAGTTTATGTGTGTGTTTGTGTTTAAGTCAGTCAGCAAGGATGTTATACCCATGCATAAACCAGGGATGATGATCGAGTATACGTGTGCTTGACCTATTACCTCTAATCTCAGACCCATCTGTGTGTAAGCAGGATTTCCAGCTTAATGCTTCATCAGACTAAAAAAAAAAAACATCTGCAGAAGCATCAGACTCAAAACATAATATCAATTTCACTGATTCAATCTGTTTTTCAGTGTCTATATAAGCTGCAGTGGATTCAAATTTAATAATACACAGTTCCCAAAATCCATTATAAAACTACAGCACAAGCATAATTGTAAAAAAATGTATTATTTCATGATTATTATGTTTTGATATTGGGGGCGGCACAGTGGCTTAGTGGTTAGCACTGTTGTACCACAGCAAGAAAGTGAATGAGTGTGCATATGTGTTTCCCAATACCGGGTTATGGCTGGAAGGGCATCTGCTGTGTAAAGCATATGCTGGAGTAGTTAGTGGTTCATTCCGCTGTGGCAACCTCTGAAATAGAGACTAAATTAATGAATATTTTGATATTTTACAATCACTGTAGTGGCACAGTGGCGCAGTGGGTAGCGCTGTCACCTCACAGCAAGAAAGTTGCTGTTTTGAGCCTCAGCTGGGTCAGTTGGCATTTCTGTGTGGAGTTTGCATGTTCTCCCCGTGTTCGCGTGAGATTCCTCCGGGTGCTCCGGTTTCTCCCACAAGTCCAAAGACATGTGGTACAGGTGAATTGGGTAGGCTAAATTGTCCATAGTGCATGTGTCTGAATGAGAGTGTGTGGGTGTTTCTCGGTGATGGGTTGCAGCTGGAAGGGCATCCGCAGCATAAAACATATGCTGGACAAGTTGGCGGTTCATTCCACTGGGGTGACTACTTACTAATAAAGGGACTAAGCCAAAAAGAAAATGAATGAATGATGACAATCATTGTAAATACTAATAATAATTGTAATGAAAAATATTAATAATAAGGATTCTTAGCCATAAAATATGCATGTTGCTAAACTCAGCTTTATTATGATGTATAGTTAACTCCTTGAGCTATCTTGCACAATATTTTTTTTTACAAATATTAGCCACTACCTCAAGATAAATAAGCTTACAGACTGTGCTAATGTATGTATGTCTGCAGCTCATTTACTATGAAGGAAAAGGAAGATATGGCCAAAAATTATTTTAATTAAATTTTGATAGTTTCCCAGGAAGTGATGATTTTTATTCTCTTGAAGACCTTGGGTGGAAAGTGGAAACTACTGTAAATGCTGTTAATCATGCTATGGGCAATATAATATATAATATGCAAATTTGAGAAGTTAAGACTTTAAACCAACCAATTCTACTTCTTAACTTAACAAAAGTCATTTTTAAGTTCCCAATTTGTCAAGGGTCACCACAGCGGAACGAATCGCCAATTACTCTGGATTATTTTATTCGCAGCAGATGCCCTTTCAGCCACAACCCAGCTCTGGGAAACCCTGAAATATTAGCTTTTGATTGATAAACCTACAATAGCTTACCACCAAAGTTAAAGTTTTATCACCAAAAAAATGTACATTTACTCATTATTTATTCATTGTAAAGTGGACCCAAACGTTTATGAGTTTCTGTATTCTGTTGAACAAAAAATAAGATATTTTCAAGAAAAGTAAAAACCAGATTTCTTCAAAACATCTTCTTTCATGAGTTTTCACTTACATATGATGAACAGAATAAAGAATATTTGTATTTTGCAGACTGTCCAAGAGGAGCAATTTGAGCTTAACATACTGAACTGAGTCCAGGGATGATGGAAAACTGTCAGATAGCTGAGGTAATGCGGCTATATACCCACCAGCCACTTTATTGGGTACACCTGTCTAACTGCTTGTTAATGCAAATTTCTAATCAGCCAAGTAAAGCAACTCGTGAAGTTTATTTTTAAACTAATTTCAAGAGGATTGCGTGCTTATGATTGCTTGCAGCTGCCCCCTCATAATTCAATTCGTGATTCACCAATCAGACGATTCCAAAACCACAATAAATATGCTAAGTTCTATATGATAGCCATCTTCGTTTTGAATAATCCTCCCTTCCACCCCTACTCCTTTTCTAGATGGGCGGCACGGTGACCCAGTGGTTAGCACTGTTACCTCACAGCAAGAACGTCACTGGTTCTAGTCCTTACCTAGCCAGCAAACATTTCTGTGTGGAGTTTACACATTCTCCCTGTGCTTGCGTGGGTTTCCCCCAGGTTCCCTGGTTTCCTCCCACTGTCCAAAAACATGCAACTTAAGTTAATAGACTAATCCAAATCGGCACCATAGACATGCTCCTAGTAAGTAGTTATCTCTTAAGAGCAATCACTATCTGTTCATCAGCTACTACAGCAGGGGAGTTCTCGAGATCTACCTGAGCTCAAACTCCCCTCTTGTGGATGCACAAGTCCAACCTTGAGGTGGATGGGCTACAGCAGCAGAAGACCACACCGGGTGCTACTCCAGTCAGCTAAGAACAGGAAAACTGAGGCTACAATTTGCCCAGGCTCACCACAATTGCTGCGACATTCAGATGGTAGGGTCAGAATTTGGTGTCAACAACATGAAAGCGTGGATCCATCCTGCCTTGTATCAACGGTTCAGGCTGGTGGTGGTGGTATAATGGTGTGGGGGATATTTTCTTGGCACACTTTGGGCCCATCAGTACCAACTGAGCATCGTGTCAACACCACAGCCTACCTGAGTATTGTTGCTGACCATGTCCATCACTTCATGACCACAGTGTACCCACTTTCTGATGGCTACTTCCAGCAGGAGAATGTGCCATGTCATAAAGCGCGAATCATCTCAGACTGGTTTCTTGAACATGACAATGAGTTCACTGTACTCAAATGGCCCCTACAGTCACCAGACTCTAATCCAATAGTGCACCTTTGGGATGTGATGGAACGGGAGATTCAATTCATGCATGTGCAGCCGAAAAATCTGCAGTAATATTTCCAGTACCTTGTTGAATCTATGTCACGAAGGATTAAGCCCCACCCACACAAAGTTTGGGTTCCCATATTTCAAAAATCCTTAGACTCGGGTATTGTTCCTAGTTTGTGAAAAAAAATCACTAATTGTTCCTGTTCCTAAGTTGGCGAGGCCCTCTGAGTACAATGATTTTAGACCGGTGGCATTAACATCTGTTTTCATGAAATGTTTTGAGAAATGTGTTGTGTCCATGTTAAAATCAGACGTTGCTAGTAATTTAGATCCTCTACAGTTTGCCTACAGGCAAGGTAGAGGTACTGAAGATGCAGTTAATAGTATTTTGCACTTGATTCTTAAGCACTTGGACAATCCTAAAGCTTAAGCTCGACTGCTTTTTACTGATTTTAGTTCCGCTTTTAATACGATCCAACCACATTTGTTAATTGAAAAGATGGAACAGCTGAATCTAAACCCATGCATATGCAAATGGTATTTCTCATTTTTAACAAACAGATCTCAGGTTGTAAAGGTTAAAAACATCTGTTCAGATGAAAAGAACAGTAGCACTGGGGTTCCACAAGGCTGTGTCAGTTGCCTATTCTTTTTACACTTTTTACAAATTAATGTTCAAGTAAGCATTCACACAATTTTATTTTTAAATACTCTGATGACACAGCCATACTAAGTGTACTTTATAAGAATGATGATATTGGTGTTATCTATCAGTCAGAAATTAGTCAGTTCGTTGAGTGGTGTGATAGAAATAGGCTAAAAATAAATACTAAGAAAACAGAAGAGATGGTATTTGACCCTAAGTGTATAGGTGACCATCGTCAAGTGGTTGTACATGACCATCCTATTACTCAGTCAGAAACCTATAAGTACTTGGGCATTTACATCGACAATTCTTTCACATGGAAAACACACATTGAGTGGGTTTGTTACACCAGAGATTGTATTTTTTACGGAGGTTCCGTCTTTTTGGAGTTAACAAAAAGCTCATGATGTTGTTTTATAAAGCAGTTCTGGAAAGCATTGTCAGGTATGGCATCACAGTGTGGTTTGGCAACCTATCTGTTCTGTGTAAATCTAAACTGATGCATCTCTTAAAGACAGCATGGAAAATTGTCAGGCACGATGAATATTTTAATTCTCAAGTTTTATATGAGAACTGTGTCCTCAATCAGGTGGAAAGGATTGTAAACGATCCAACTCATTTTTTGTTTCCACAGTATGAACTGCTTCCCTCTGGTAGAAGATATAGAGTCCCAAAGTGTAGGTTAAACCGCTATAAGAAATCCTTTGTACCTGTGTCAGCGTGTTTATTTAATAAGAATATATCTTAATTAGCACTATAAAATTTGTAATTGTTTTATTTTCTATTGTTTTTTATTGCTTGTTTTAGTGAATGTTTGCAGCAATATGGCGATGCCCATAACAAATCTCCTGTCAAGGACAATAAAGTTTTACTACTACTTACTACTACTACTAAACTCAACCATCATTGAGCAAATCAAATAGTATGAATGAGATCATATGGATTCATATGAAATAGCCAATAAAACCAAAAAGTTACAACTATCTGAACTTGCTCCTCCTCAACCCAATTTGGTAATAAAACATCAGTGTGTGTCCAACAGAAGAAAGACAGTCGATGTGTTTGGAACATGTTAAGGTTGAGTAAAGATGACAAAATTTTGAGTGAACTATCCCATTTACGCCATATTACACAAGACCAACGTTTATTCTTTAATTTTATTGTCCTAATGACATGTGTCTGACATGCATCTGAATTAACTGACCAATAAGATAGGGGTCAAACTGATAACAGACCCTGCTGACAGGTTGAAGGCTGTTAACCAGCCTTTAAATCATACTACATCATACAATGTTATGATCTTTAATTTCTTGACGTCATCACTGATCTCATATTTACTTCTGAGTCCCATTAATCCTTTTATTTTCTCAAATGTGCTATTCAGCAAGTCCTCTCTCAATGTCTCCATACTTTAAAGTTTTGACCTACAAAAAGACTGTGTAACACATCAACATAAGAAACAACCGATGACAAAATATGCAATAAATCATATGGCTATGTTTACACGTTATGTGTTTTTGTGGCTATTCAGTTTAGAGCTGAATTTATATCTTTGTGTGAAGAGGTTGTGTGTTCCTGTCATGCTTGCGCTGGTGTTAATGGATGTTAGAGAGGGTTAAGTGCTCTCATGCCTCACTTTATAGATGTTCTCCCGCAGAATAGTAATGACATTATACAGGCCTAACCATAACACACGGCTACACTACAAAAACTGTATGTTCTCAGCATCTTGTAAATTGATTTTACGCATGCTGTGTTTACTGAAAGCTCTTACCAGTAATTCCATGAGCAATTTCTTGACATCATGCTTGCTGTTTTGCACCTTTGTCTTTTGGTTCATATTACATATTCATTTTGTCTTTTCTTTTTTCAATGTGCAGACGTAATGTAATGAAGATAGCAAATAACTCCAAATTACATGCTATCTTTATTGAGTTATATCTGCGCATCGATCTTAATCCTGCATCTTCGGATCTGTTACACATATGGCTAATCATTTTAAAATGTGGAAGCTGAACTGAATACAGGCAAACCTTTCTGCCCTGTTGTCGGCAAGCAAAAATATGTATTTAAAGAGCCCATATTATACATGAAATAGGGTCATATCTTGGTTGTAAGGGTCTCCAACAACAGTCTAATATGCATGCGAGGTCAAAAAACACTTTCATGGTCTTATAATCTGCATTTATTTTTACCTAATTATTCCAGCGACTCCCATATGAATCGTCCAGCGATTCATTTGTTCCCAAACCCCTCCTTAGCGCCAAGCTAATCTGTGCTGATTGGACCGATGACAGTCTGTTGCGATTGGTCGACTGCCTTCAGTGAGAGAGTGAAATGCCCAACAGCTAATCAGCAATATAAAAGTAATCACAAATCATATGCGCTCGATAGTGTAGGCGTGGATTTTAGCTGCCAGTGGGTCAATGTAAATACAGACGACTAACTATTTTATTGAGCAAAAACTCCAAATACAGTTGAGGAGATCTTCTAGCTTCTCTGACTCTGCTCTTTTCACAGACACACACACACACACAAACACTTAACCCTCCTCCGGACGACAACGCGCGCTCACACACACACACACAAACACACACACACACCTCCGGACGACAGCGCGCGCACACGCAGACACACGCACACACACACACACACTACCCTCCTCCATGGAGCTCCGTAAACAAAGCAGCACGCGTCGCGTTTTTAACGTGGCTTGACAGTAACTTGATACAGTACATGCGGTTACAAGTAACAAATCACAACTAAATACATTTGCAAGCTAGAGTAAACGAGGCAACAACTTTAATCGCACGTACTTACACTTGAGAAATGGAGGAAGAAACCCATCCTGACATGTCCATCAGTAAGTTACTCTTTACTGATCCTTCCTTTAACAAACGCCGATGAAGTATTCTTTGTAGCATGTAGTTTCCAGAAGTTTCCAGTAGTTTCCAACTGCTTGGTTATAATGCTGAAGTTTCATCTTTGGGTAGAGACTCAATAATATCCATCGGCAGTGTGACTTCAATCGACCGGCATGTTTGTGTGTGTGTGTTTGTGGGTGTGTGTGTCTTGGTTTCTGTGTTAGAGGGCGGGGCCGCAGGTTTCAAATCTCCGGGGTTTGCGCGTGCACGTGAATAACTTGGTTTAGTTAGTACGTCATGGCGAAACACCTAATAACTCGTTATCAAGGCGACTCGTTTGAAGCACTATGAGTCGACTCTTTTATAGATGAATCAACAATTTTAAACACTGTACACATACAGATTTAAGCCTTAGCTGGATACATCACTTCACTTGGAGCTGTGTTACAAACTACATGGAAGGGCATTTTCAAAAACCCATAATATGGGCTCTTTAAATAAACTAGATTAACATAGTTGTTATATAGATAAATAGATAAATCCATGCTTCAATATGACTGCAGCAAAATAAAATCTCAATCTAAGGATTCTTTAAAAATACTTAATTTGGATGGTAAATTGAATTTTGGATTTTTTCCCTCTCTCGTCCGCACCTAATGTATATTATTTATTGTTTTATATCGCTTAGTCTTATATAAGCCTGGCATTAATACAAAAAAAGTCCTGCAAGGGAAGCTTTAACTACAAGTGCTGAGAGAGTAATCCATTAATAATGCATTTTATCTTTTGCTGTTAGAGAAAAGGGGAATGTTGTTGTAACACATCCATAGTCTTCCATTGCCTCTATTTTTACTTCATTTTCTTCCTTGTTCTAAACGTGGAAATATGAAAAAGATCCATAGACATACCCAAAAAGAAACACTTCAGCCAAACAAAATATTTTAAGTGAAATGATTTTAAAATGTTTGTGTATTCTTAGGTACATTTTATTTTCCTTGTTGGAAGGAGAAGACAATAATAATGTTCATGCTGTTCTCTTTTACACAAAGAAAATAGACGAGAACTACTGAATAATATGTTCTTCTAAATCTGTGTTGAGACCTTAGACTGTAAAAGATATGGACGTCCGAATATCCGTGACGTCACTCATACTTTTCTAAAGACCCCAAAATAAGGTTAAAGGCGTGGCCAACCGTCGCCGTTTTGTTCGCACGTCATCGCACTAACCGGGAGATACCAAACAAGGGCAAAGAGGCGGTGCGGAAGCGGACCTACAGACGGCTTAGACTGGCTTTCCTATGGGTGAGGCAGTGGCACAGTAGGTAGTGCTGTCACCTCACAGCAAGAAGGTCTCTGGTTCGAGCCTCGGCTGGGTCAGTTGGCGTTTATGTGTGGAGTTTGCATGTTCTCCCTGCGTTTGCGTGGATTTCCTCCGGGTGCTCTGGTTTCCCCCACATTCCAAAGACATGCGCTATAGGTGTATTGGGTAGGCTAAATTGTCCGGAGTGTATAAGCGTGTATGAGCTTTGCCTTTAGATTGCATGCAATTTAGGGATGCGCTGGCATAGGATTCTGATGGTTGATAACCTTGGACAAAAATATCACGGTATTGTAATTACTTCTCTAAAATATGTTCTTTTTAAAATGTCTGAGTAAATAACAACTTTTGTCCCTATTGAACACAATATATTTTATTATAAGAAACATTTTTAAACAGTAGCTTTTGATGTGGAGGGTACTTTTCTGCTGGAGATACTGTTGCCATAACAAAACTTGGATATACCGTAGGAACGGTACAACAGTGAATGTTGGTGGTTTTAAAACCTTGACTTTTCCAAACTGTGGTAAACCTTAAAAAATGGTTATATCCCATGCCCAATGCAATCTTCCCTTGGAGTATGAGTACATACCATGCTGAGATTGCAAAGAAGTCACACAGTGTATGGTTTGCCTAAATTGTAAAAACTGATGACTTTGTTACATCCTTTATTATTACAAAAGCAAACAGTTCATTAAAGCACACAATTTTCCACACTACAAACTAATAAACACATTCTTTCTCCACTCTGAGAGGCAGAAGTTCCCAAACTCACCATTTTCTAATCTTCCTATCCTCTTGAATCAGTTCTACCTTACGACCTTCAAGCCATTTCTCAGTCAGTTTTACCTGGACTCGCTCACATCATTAACACATCCATTCACATTGGTCCCTTTAACATTTAAGTAGACTTGAAAAACCACACTGCTTAAAAAATATACTCTAAACCCAGCAGTTTCCTTTTTTCCATTCATCATGAAAACACTTGAGCAAGTTGAGTTCAACCAAGTCTCTGCCTTTCTGACATAGAAACACCTATTGGCAGTAACTAGCCTGGCTTCAGAAGTGGATATTCAGCTGAGACTGCCCTGCCTGCAGTTGTTGAAGCCCTGAGACTGACAATAACAGCTACCAAATCTTCAGTGCTCATCTTTCTGGATCTGTGTGCTGCTTTTGACAAGGTCAACTACCAGATCCTCCAGGCCATCCTCATGGCAAAGAGTTTCTCAAGTACTGCACTCCAGCTAAACAAAAATCTGTGGACTAACAGTTTCCCACTTTTTGTTATTTATGAGTGTTTTCCATGTAACTCACTCACTGAGTTTTCAGCTCAGTCCCTGATTTATCAGTGGTCACCACAGCAGAATGAACCGCCAATTAATCGTGTGTTTTATGCAGCAGATGTCCTTTCAGCTGCAACCCAGCACTGGAAAACACCCATACACTCTCTCTTTCACACAAACTCTGGCATCTAACAAAGTGACTTTTATTATTTTTAGTGCTTTGAAATGATATACTGTCTGGATTAGTCATGCGAATTTCAGTAAAAATGTTATAAATAATGTAAATAAATAAAATGATAATAAATAATGTAAAATACTTTTATAGTTGTTTTAGATATTTATAAGATATTAGATTTTCCTCTAAAATATATTGTTTGAAACTGCAAAAGTTCAATCAGCTTCACCTAACTATTATATTCAAAAGTAACTTTTTCATTAAAAAGAACATCTAACTATTTGCGTGCCTCAGAGCTCAGTTTTACTTAGTTTTTGGTTGCATTTTTATTAGTAATATATTTATAAGTAATATCAGTGTTTGAGCACATTCGTAAATGCGATTAGGGATGTCCCGATCAGGTTTTTTACCCTCGAGTCTGAGTCCGAGTCATTTGATTTTGAGTATCTACCAATAACGAAACCCGATCCAATACTTCTATAATACATATTTTAAAAAATAGAGTAAAGAAACAGATCCAGGATGTTCCATATTTTTTTTATTGAATTCACCTTATTTTAACATTCAACAACTCAACTCTTATCAAACAGAGCACTTCTGTGAGGTATCTTGAACAATCAAGAAATAAATAACATGAATGTCACTATTGAACTTTAGTGCTACAGTAAATATAAAAAAATCTAATATAAAAACAAATAGCACCTGGCAATGCCAAGCTTTCATATCTCAGTTTGCAATATTAATGTTGTCATCATCAACTTTATAATACCTCCAGACCACAGACATACTCATGCTTTCCGCTTTAAGCTGCTTCCGCATTCTACTTTTGCGGGCGTTTCACCAATAGCGTTTCTGCAACAAAGTGATGTCATGCTGCACGCGTTGCTGTTTCTGTGTGAAGCCAAGAAAGAGGTCTAACTCTGTGCCACAACATAACTATCAATGTATATAATGACAATATACATATATATTCCTGATTAGGAGGTAACATCCGATTCCAATACATTATGAAACCGCGTGATCAGGCCCGATTTACAATCATGTAATCAGATCTGGACATCCCTAAATATGATATCGGTTTTTAAAACAAAGAAATTGGTTTTGCGTTATAGTTTCTGAGTTATAGTGCAGACACAATACTGTTTTCTTTCTGGTTTGCCAAAGAGAAAAGCAAAACCAGAACATTTGTGAATCAAACATCTGGTATTAAGATATGTTTTTGATGACCGATCACAAGTGGACAAAGGAGGCACATTATGATTCGTACCTGGAATTTAAATGTGCCTCTTTTGTCCACTTTCAGAGGGCAGGTATTGACTTGCTATAATCTTTCAATCTAATACTGCAAAAGCTAGCGCAATTCAAATACAAATTATACCTCAATCAATTAAACATACTTTGATGAATAGACTACTTTATGCTTTGACTACTGAAAATATAATTGACTTCTTTTATTTCCAATGAACTCCTAATACAGACTTTAGTCCTTTTTAATGGTTTTAACATGCATATATATATATATTTTTTTTTTTTTACTGACTCCTGAGGTCGTTTATATCGATGTTGATATTTAGTCACACCTTGTTGGTGTTTTGTAACTTCTATTTTTTACGAGGTGGGTCGTTAGCCCAACACTCAACTCCTAACCTGGAGAACCAGACCATAAACACATACACTATGGACAATTCAGGTTACCTAATTCCTCTACAGACCATGTCTTTGGACTGTACTGACTGTACTGTAAACTGAAGCACCCACGACTATTAATATAAAATTAATAGTAATCTGACCAGTTAACCATTAATAACCGATTAATGAGCAGCAGTTGTCGGTTAGCAAAATTAACCAAAATGAGCATCCCTAATTGTAAATGAAAAAAATTAAACATATTAGGATCGGTATGAGAACATTCTACTTTACTTTTTTGTCACCAATACAAAATCTAAGGTTATCAACAACTAAGTTTAAATTTGTCTCCATGGTTTCTGCAGGTTTCATCAAGTTAACTTTAAGACTTTTTAATACCCATTTAAGACCATTATAAATAAAATTTAAGACTTATACATGGCTAAACAGTAAGGATTTTTGATAATGGACCAGTTGGGTCAATGGAATTTTTTTTTTTTGATTTCCACAAAAATCAAATGTAGTTATGTCTTAGCCATATATTTAAATGTGTCAAAACAAGAAGACCTTAAGTTTCACATTTCTATTTATGAACATTATGTCCACCGCCCCTTACTTCTTGTTGAAGTTGAAGAGCGTGAAAAGGCATATGTTGCTCTGTTATTATCATGAGTAATTGTGTAACTGTTTATAGTTTATGGATTTTAATTTAGAGAATTGTCTGTATCTCTTTGCAATAAAAACACTTTTTAAAAAATGTTTTATTGAGATGGACTGTTGGTGATTGGATTGATGTCGGCTCGATTGGGTAGCTTTACTTGGGCAGAGGAAATTTAAAGGTGCAGTAGGTGATCTGCCAAAATCCTAACTGCATAACATATTTTCTTTGGACAGCGGGGAGGGACTGTGATTCAAAGCCACACCCCCTGAAATCGCGAGCGCGCACCACGTCACAACAGCAGACAGACAACCCACTAGTTCATGTCATTCGCCAGTTAGTTAGTGCCAGCGCCATGCAGGAATTACATTTATTACTTAGCCACACTAACATGCTATTTCAGAGCGAATATTCAGAGTAGCATGGTAAACAGTATAGGAAGGCTGTCATTGTTCAAAAATGACCCAATGTGAATATAAAAAAAATATAAAAGCAGGTTAGGCAGAATAGCGCTATTTACTGATGTTTTGTTGTTAAACTAAATATAAATCTACATTATTGATGCAGTAAAAGGACCTTATGAAACTGAAAATAATCACATCAATCTTTCACCGGGAGATTTCAGTGGCTGAACAACACATCTGTTCATATAAGTTATATCTCGTGACCACGCGGCCGCTTGCGCGAATGGCGGATCTGCGTGAACAGATGCGCAGAAGTCCGAATCTACATTTGCTGACAGACAGACTGAGCTGCTTATCAGAATTATGGGAGATGTCGGTCCGACTCTATTTAATTGGATGAACATTTTTTTGTTTTATGCCTTACCCAGAATAAAAAAATACATATAAACACATTAAGATCATTTACTGTAATCATTACTATTGGACTGTTAAGAGACTTTCAACCAGCACAACAAAAAAATGTTTCTGAAGGCAATCACTTACTGCAGCTTTAAGAATTGTTTAAAACTATTTAAGACCTACAACACAATATTTCAGTAAATTTAAGACTTTTTAGGGACTAAAATATTGTTTTGGAAATTTAAGACATTTTAAAACTTTTTAAGACCCAGTGGACACCCTGTGTCTCACTTGGTTTATGAATGAGTTCAGCAGGTGGAGAAAAGGCAGGATTTAGCAGCTCAAATGTTCATCCACACAACAATAACGATACGGTAAATTGCATATTCAAACAGCTCTGGATGTGGTCAACGGTGGACAAACTCAAAACTATTTTCACGCCATTCACAGCTGTACTTAGTTTTGTCCACTTGTGATTGGGTTATGGAAAACAACTTAATACCTTAATAATCTTAATAATAGGTGTGAACGGGGCCAAAGAGCAACACTGCAGTGTTTCATTCCAGATTTCTTTTTTGTTTTATAGTTAGACAGCGAAGAAAACTAAAACCTAATTTTAAACCATAATCCGGACATTTCTTTCAAAAGCGCATTTCCATTATCAGCGTGTAATGAATCTTGGGATTTTCGAAGCTGCAAATGATCTGAAGGAAACAGCTTTCAAATTATTCCTTCATGAGATGTACCCTCTGAAATGAGATGCATCTTGAGGGTTTTTTTTCTGGTTTATGATTGAGTGTCAAAAGTTATCTGAAAACGGATTTTACTGATGGAGATGTGATGTAGAAAATATAACAACACACTGCTTGGACAAAAAAAGAAATCCAAAACAGCATTGAGTTCTTATATAATAATGGAAAAGAACTAAACATCTGTTATTTGTACACACACAGCACTAATTAAATCACCTTTGAGAACAAGGGGGCCCCCTGCTGATTCGGGGGTCTTATGCAACTTGGTAAGTGAATGCCTGATGATGATAGCTTTGTGAATCTTTGAGAGCACCCCTTTAATAGGTCCTCATCGAATAACAGAGAAATTTAAACAGGGAAAAAACATTTCACCTAAATGAAGTTTCAGAAATATGGACAATAGTATTTGACATGCTTATTGAATAACAAATAAATAAGTTAATCAACAAGTCTTTCACTACACGTGTACTACATGAACACATGCGTCCATTAGATGAGAGGGAGGGAGAGAAAGAGAGGGGGGGGGTGTAGTGAGGAAGAAAAGCACTAATGTAATAAAAAGTAGCCTATTGCATGCGGTGTTCATGTTACCGTTTCTGAATATGCCCAAAAATGACAAATCTGTTTTGCTTTAGCATTAGTTAAAAACAAGAATGCTATACAGCCTCTTACTTGCCACGCACAGCCAAAGCAGACAGAGGTATAAAAGGCAGTTTGATCCCATTGTAGAACCCATTACTCCGTCCCTCTTTCTGTCCCGACTGAAGGTTCACAGTGATGTCCAGTCCACGGCCACTATCAGCCTCCAGTGTCCTCTCTGTCCTGTCCAGGACGGGAGCTGTCGTGAGTTTTACGCTATACGAGACGTATTGCCAATGCTCCAGGCTTTGTTGTTCCTCTCTCAGTATTCAGCAGCCCTCTCCCAATCATCGACAGATGTTTTCTGCTCGCGTTAATACAATGTATTCCAGTCCGCCGAGAGAAGAGCGAGCCCGTCCACAGACTCCAGTCAGTTTACGCGCGCTTACATTTGAAGCACGCTTTAGCCATTCATCAAGGCAGTACACATGTTTTACCAGGGTAGAAACACCGTTGTTGCGTTTGCAAACATGTTTCCCGAATACACCGATATAAATGACAGTAGTCAGCAGCTCCACGTGAACTTTTAAGCGAATGAACCGCAAGGACTGACATGCAGATACTCTGCTTTTCAGTTTCCACACAGATCTCCTTTTTTCCCTTTTAGACTCACATACTTGAGTAGATATTTTTACACTATTGTTTAATGTATGTATCCCTGACTGAGTGGTCTTCGGATGCAGTGCAGGAAACGGAGAAGATCCTCATATGGGACATTGCTTCGAGATTACCACGTGACCGACCGACAGCGCCGTTTTACGTGCGAGATAAAGGCGTTGATAACAGGTAATTTTGCCTAATTAAGTACTCTGTGTATTATTTTATTTAAAATGATTCACTTCACCTAAATCTATCTATCTATCTATCTATCTATCTATCTATCTATCTATCTATCTATCTATCTATCTATCTATCTATCAAGAAAGGATTATTAGCATTTTTGAGATACTATATTTTTTATTATGCTTCCTCCTTATCAATTATTATTAGTTAAAATAGTTCTCTAAAAATGAAAATTCCATTTTGTTTACTTAAAAAATCATCAGACTTTGTTTATCTTCTAAACACAAATTAAGATTATTTCAGTGAAACTGTATGTTTATATGTAGCCTACCTCAGTTGAAATTCACTAAAATGTAATGTTTCAAAATGTCTTAATGTAAAGTTATTTCATCTGAATATTTTCTTTTTGGATGAAACAATATTAAAGAATTATTTAATTTCTTATAATAAGTATTATTTGTTCATTGTTGGTGACCCAAGCCCACCTGTCACAAAATGTTTCCTTTCTCGTTCTCTTTACCAGAGAAATCAAGCACACACATACACAGACAGAAAGAGAGAGAGAGAGAGAAAGACGCACAACAAACTCTATAAAAAAACAGTAATTGTGTGATCCTTTCAAGATTACACCAATAATGATTGTAACTCACATCTCTATAGGTCAGAAAAGACATCTAGGTGGATGTTTTAAATATGTGTTCGTCTGAGATTAGGGGTGGTGGTGTATGTTTTTTGTTTGTTTGCTAAAATCAAAATTGCACCTGTTCTGAATGGCTTCATGAAGTGATGTAAAGAAAGAAAAAGAAAGAAAGAAAGAAAGAAAGAAAGAAAGAAAGAAAGAAAGAAAGAAAGAAAGAAAGAAAGAAAGAAAGAGAGAAAAATACATGTGTCATCATCACAAGGGTATATGATGACAGAATATTCAATTTAAAGCAAATGATCAGCAGAACTTGAGTGGACTGACTGACTAAATAAATACACGTGAACCATGATTCCTGCCACAAATACACATACAAAGATGCCTTCTATTGTTGTTTTTAAGGTACATTCAATGTACATTTAAGGTACATGTTAAGATACATTCAAGATCTACTTGTCCTAAAAATCTGAGGGGCAGATCTCAAATTTCATCCGTTTGAATGAGCATGATGTTTCTGCAGATGCCTGCTCTTTCTCCCTCACACACACACACACACACACACACACACACACACACACACACACACACACACACACACACACACACACACACACACACACACACACACACACAAACACACACACAAATACTAAAAGAGACAGTAGGGTTTGAGCTTTAAAGTGTCAGCCACTGCTTTCCACAACCGCAGTAAGTAACCTGCCAACTGTTAAAAGCAGAATCTTGTTCACAGCATTGAAAAATCTCTATGCACGCACACACTTTTGCATTTACTGTACAGTTAATACATGTTCGTTACATTTCGTTATGTCATCGAACACTTACATTTGAGACTCATTTCAGTGGGACACTCTATTACCATCAGTATTGATTATACACTATAAAGATGTGTGATGCTGTGAAACCCAGGAACTGATGTCTTCCAGAGGATCTAATCCATTAACATGCATGGAGTCATAACCTGATTTAGATTTGGCATCCTTCAAAAGTATGACTATGGTGCTTCTGCTTTAACAGGCGAATAATGATTTTTCTGAGATTAGTTAAAGACGCTTCAGGTTTTCTTTCATCCAAATATCCAAAAACCACTAGAACAGTGTTGTATATTTTGCTGACTTATGTACTTAAATTATATGAAATGTTCTAATCCAGAGAAACAAACTATTTTGCCTACAGTTTTTTCCTGCAGTCACCATGCTAATGATGTCACCCATTTCCCGTTTGGTTTTATAGAAAACAAGTAAACACCAAAGACACTTTAATGTGTTTGTATGTTTTATTTGATTGCACAGAGCAGCCTTAAAACAAAATCTTAAAATGTATTTAGTGTGATAAAACAGTGCTGTGTCACCACAAACCGGAAGCAGTAGACTGTGATATAATAAAAGCTCCACTGCTTTTATGTCACGTCATGCTCATCTCTCATCAGCAAATGCTTGGGTTTTGCTTCAATGGCTTTCAGCCTTACTCTGCTTCACTACCATGATAAGTTATAAAAACTTTAGCAAGTCCATGAGCATAAATTATGCACAATTCCTGTAGGATGTATTGAAGATGACTACTCCCATGATTCCACGCTCAGTCACAGCATCATTAAACTATGGTTTGGTTGTGAATATGTAACATCTTGCAAAAAAAAAAAAAATAGTGTCTTTTATGCCAAATAAAAAAGTTATCAAATTGTTCTAATGTAAATACAATTCCACATTAACCTATTCACTAACGAATTGTGTGACATCCAGAGAAATGTGTTTGGTTGCATTAGTTAATATAATTAAATGTAATGTAAGAGTGAACAATTACCTGTTATAGCATTTGATTGCACTTTACTTAAATTTAGAAGTTTTGACATAACTGTTACTTCAGGTTTCTTAAAAACACTTCAAGAGTTAACACGTAGCTGATGACTGATAATGAAGCCCCAGGAGAGAGCCCTGAGCTTATGAGATCCTTAAGCCCTGGTCTTCCTCCCGTTTGCAGGGCGAGAGGCGAGTTTGAGCTCAGGTAGATCTTGATGAACTCCCTGACGGATAGGGCTGGGGAGAGGTGTACTCACTTAGAGCTTGGCTATGATATCGATTTGGTACAGTTAATTTACTTATATTTTGTGTTTTTGAACTGTGGGAGGAAATCGGAAAACTCAGGGAAAACCCACGCGAGCATGGGGAGAACAAGCAAACTCTGCAAAGAAATGTCAACTGGTTTAGAAGGGACTTTAACTGGAGACACTCTTGCTGTAAAGCAACAGTGCTAATCCCTGGGCCGCATTGTCATCCATCTGGAAGGGTAAGGGAGTAGGAGTTGGTATGTGGGGATTCTTCAAAATGAAAATATATAAGATATAAGATTTATAGTGAGTTAGGAATCATCTGATTGATTAATCAAGCATGAGATAATGAGGGACCATGGAACAATTATAAGAGCATCTCTCGAAATAAGTTTATAAATAAACTGCACTTAAAATGCCGGGTTGTTTCAGTCCAATTTTTAGTTAAGTTTGGAGAAACCCATGATGAATTGGGTTTAATATTTTATTTAAATAATTAAAAAATTATTAATTATTATTAATTTTAAAAATCCAAAAGTTTCAATTTGACCTCTATTAAGCTTTTTTAATGCTTTTAGTATTTAATATATTCACAGAGTAATACACTGTAAGGTAACTTGGACTTAAAGGGATAGTTTACCCAAAATTGAATATTTACTCACAAATTAGACTTAAATAAATTCAAACTGCTTATTTAAAATTTGATAAACCAAAACAATTCTTTCTTCAAAATTTATTGTATGTTCAACCGAAGAAATTCAAACATTTTTGAGTAGCAAGTTAAGGGTGAGTAAATAATGAGGTTAGATTCAGGGTTTATACTATTTATCATATTACTGTAATTAAATGCACTGAAGAGCCAAAATATATTTCCAGTCACTAATGAGGTGAATGACACTGATTCTCTCCAGTAATATTAGTAGCACTTACTTTTACAGTCCTATTTAAAATGTACTATACTTATAATTTATCAACTAGGTATGGGCAATGTATTAGTCTTGAACATACTGTAGTCTTAGCCCATGTGCATACCTTACATAACCCATGTACATTCTAAATTTTACACTTTATTTGAACCCAAATTAATTCCCAATATGGGCAAACCCAACTGTTGAGTTACATTTTAAATTAAACAGTTTAACCCAACGGTTTGGTTTGTCTACATTTTAGCCAGATTTTGGTTTGGGGAAAATAATTTATTGTGTACTTGCATATTAAGTTTAGGTGCTGTAAAATAAAGTGCAACCAAATATTACAGTTTTTCCAGTGGCTTTGGTGCATTTCTCACAACACTAGTGCATTTCTGCACAACAGTTAATGCATTTCTCAAAACAACTATTACAAACAGCAAAACCTAGTTGATAACCAACAAAAGAGCGTCACATGCTCAAAATAGATAGCTCATTCCCTTAAAAGCAAGTATTCATGTCAGTGAAAGTGTCAGTGTCATAAAGATGAAAAGTCCTGACACCATTGTTTGTGATCAAGATAGTCAAATGGCTCTGTCATGTTTTTATTATGACAGCTCTGTACATTTTTTTTACAGTTTTTCTCAGTCGCTTTGGTGCGTTTCTCACAACACTAGTGCATTTCTGCACAACAGTTAATGCATTTCTCAAAACAATTAGTACAAACTGCAAAACCTAGCTGATAACCTGCAAAAGCGCGTCACATGCTCAAAATGGATAGTTCATTCCTCAAAAGCAAGTATTCAGGTCAATCAAAGTGTCATTGTCATCAAAATGAAAAGTCCTGACACCACTGTTTATGAACAAGATGTTTTCATTATGACAGTTTACTCTCTACATTTTTTCAATGCAAAAAAATTCTGATTTTAGAGACACTTCCTGAAAATGCTCAAGACAGCACTATATATGCTATTTGCACAGCAATTTGAAAACTACAGCAAAGTTAGACATCATTGCATTGAGTGAGTTATCTGAGTACAAGTCACTGAATATGTATGTTTTACATTTTTACTGCATTTGCTCTTTGCAATCCTAATTTATTCCCAGCATTGTGCAAAATAATAAACACACCCTTATTTACAACAAACATAAACTCCCTTTGGGTTGAACTGTGCACAACTGTAAACAATATTGCAGTACATAATGGAACTGAGCCTACAACATACACAGGTCTGTAAATCATTCATTAAATTGTTCAATTTTAAAGACATTTTCAGGAAAATAAAGATTTAAATTTGTTTTATAAAATTTGCTAGACAGATTTTGACAACTAGTTCAACATTTTTGTATGTAATGACTCAAGTAATGAATAGAGGACTATTAGTTTTATATGCAATGACTATTCAGCATTTACAAGTTTAGTTCATTTTGACTGACCTGACATAAGCAGATGATAATGTTATAAACAGCAGAAAGTTGTATGAAAACAATTGATGCATGTCCAAAAGCAGCAATTTGTTGAAAAGAATGAGAAACTGCTACTAGGATGTGCACAAATGACTAATTGTTTTGAGAAATGCATGACCTGTTGTGCAAATGTAAATAGTGTAGTGAGAAATGCACCAAAGCGACTGAGAAAAACTGTAATGCATTGATTGCATTGCATTGACAGCAAAAAAAAGTCAAATTTTGGTGACGCTTCTTGAAGATGCTCAAGACAGCACTATAAACTATTTGCACAGCTATTTGAAAACTACAGTAAAGTTAGACATCACTGCTTTTAGTGAGGTATCTGAGTACAAGACACTTAATATGTACGTTTCACATTTTTACTGCATTTGCTCTTTGCAATTCTAATTTATTCACAGCAGGGTGCAAAAGAATAAATACACCCTCATTTACAACATAGCTTCCTTTGGGTAGAGAACTGTGCACAACTGTAAACAATATTACAGTACATATTGGAACTGAACCTACAACATACACAGGACTGTGAATCATTCATTAAATTGTTCAATTTAGAAAACATTTTCGGGGGAAAAAAGATTTACATTTTCTTTTTTTTTTCTTTTTTTTTTGAAAATTAGCTTGACAGATTTTGACAATTACTTTATCATTTTTGTATGTAATGACTCAAGCAATGAGATGAGGACTATTAGTTTTATATGGAATGACTATTCAGCATTCACAAGTTTAGATCATTTTGACTGACATGACATAAGCAAATAATAATGTTTTAAACAGCAGAGAGTTGTATGAAAGCAGTTGATGCATGTCCAAAAACATGTGCAATTTGTTGGAAGGAATGAGAAACTGCTACTATGATGTGCAGAGATGACTAATTGTTATGAGAAATGCATTAACTGTTGTGCAAATGTAAAAAGTGTTGTGAGAAATGCACCAAAGTGACTGAGAAAAACTGTAATGCATGGATTACAGTTTTATTTGTGCCCTGATGTTTATTATTAAGAACACCAGGGTACTGGACAGCAGAGTTGAGGATTCACGTGCAGTTTTAGAGAAGTAAGTTAAGGCATAGTTAGGCAGGCCATGGTCGGGTACATACAAGGAAACCCAGAAATGTACTCAGGTCACAGGCAAAAGGTCAATACAGGTGGCAGACAACGTAAACAAAAGAACAAGACAAGGGTCAGACACGGAGAGACAAAACAAGGAAAACACTTTGTGATGTTACAGGGTGAAAACCACCAAGACTTAGCAATATGAGTGACAATGTGTGCAGTCTATATAGTCTGTGTAATCAGTCCTTGAGCAGCTCCCAGCTGAGTGTGTGTATTTAATAGAGAACCGGAACAGGTGTGTGGAGCCTGAAGGGAGTTGTAGTTTATATGGTGGCAGATTTGTAGTTCTCCAGCAATCTGTATGGACTAGATTGCTGGTGATTGTGACACATTACATATCCTAACATAACAGTTTTTTTTCATGAATTCAATAATTTTGATTCCTTTGTGGTGGCTGCTCAAGTCTGTGTCCAATAACTCCTGAGCATTGTAAGGTCCTAAAATCAAGTTTTTCAAAATTTTCCAATATAATTTTTATCT
This sequence comes from Danio rerio, assembly GCF_052040795.2. Taxonomy (NCBI): domain Eukaryota; kingdom Metazoa; phylum Chordata; class Actinopteri; order Cypriniformes; family Danionidae; genus Danio; species Danio rerio. The sequence goes on from NC_141021.1 coordinate 23,945,238, forward strand.
ATGAAATATTACACAATAGGCGACGCAGTGGCGTAGTAGGTAGTGCTGTCACCTCACAGCAAGAAGGTTGCTGAGTCGCCTGTTCGATCATCGGCTCAGTTGACGTTTCTGAGTGGAGTTTACATGTTCTCCCTGTGTTCAAAGACATGTGGTACAGGTGAATTGGGTAAGCTAAATTATCCGTAGTGTATGAGTGTGTGTGTGTGTGTGTGTGTGTATATATAAGATTTTGTGAGCATTTTTGTGAGCATAAGTTGTGGGGGTCATACTCGAAATAAACGTAATAACTTAAAACAAATTGTTTGCTTTACCAAAATTGCCTTTTATTAGTCACTAAACTTTTGAACAATAAAAGTTGTCAGAGCAGAGAACAGGGTCCCATAAAGCAACGTAAAAACATAAACAAATGAAAAAAAAAAACACCTGTAGCTCTATAATAGAGCATAACACACATTGTGGACTGACGAATGTGTACATTTAGTGTGATTTAAGTTGTTTTGGAAAAAGGTAAATGAATCAAGAGCTACAGCCAGGTATTTATTAATTAACTATTTATTTCAAAACACATACAGATCTCTGAAATTACAATTTCAGTCATAGCTTCGCCTGCTATATTAGAGGTGTAAAGGATGTTTATGACAGAGAAGGGTTGCGTAAATTTTGTTCACCTCCTATTTACTGCATGATGGAAATCCCAATCTGTTGTAATGGGCTTGAATCATCTCTCTCTTTGTGTGGCCCACAGTAAAAGAGATTGACGGATAAAGGTGTGTGAGAGACGGATTTCTGTAATAACTGGAGGATGGGTACAAATTTAAAACTCAGTCAGAGATGATTCACTAGATGTGCCGTTTTAATTCTTTTTTTCTGTGAGATAAATACCTGCTGTTTATAAGAGATGTGAGATTACAGTTCTGATCCATGATCTTCCATATCCAGCCCCTCTGCCAAACAGCACACACTTTACACAATATTTCCACAGATGTCATTGATATGAGTGTGTGCGGTGTTCAAGATCAGCTGGAGATGGCTTTTGGTAATGTGATCTATCTTTTGGGGCACATAAACATGTGTACATGTGGTCAGTTAACGACCCTAGTAAGGTTGAAATACAAATTGCAGAAGTCTGTACAAAAATGCTCGCTAATACTTGACAATACTTTACTACCTCAGACTGAAGAAACACACACTGCAGTTTTCCAGGAAAAGTTTCATACTGAAAAGTTTCTTACTTTAGTTTTCACTGAAAATATTAATTTTCTCATAATTTATCTTCTGAGCTGTTTACACCTGGGGTTTCATTTATTAAACTTTGCATAAGAACCTTCCTAAAAGTGAATGTATAGTATGTCAAAAAATGTACATTTATTTATTAATGATTATGGCTCATATATGATTTAAAGTGGTTAAATTAGGTCAATATTTAAGTTACATTTGTTTACTAACAGCATGACACACTTTTATATAACAACTTTTTGGAAAGTGGTATATGTGTAGGTTCTTGCATTGAATTTTGCCACGTAAGTAAGTCACCTCTAAATGCATTTGATTCTGATATTCAAATCTTGCACTATATGCAAATTTAACTTGGCTACATCAACTTAAAATGAGGTGTTAAAATGTTAGTTGTATATCTTATTTTATTTTATATATATAATATTATATGTGGGGCGACGCGGTAGCGCAGTAGGTAGTGCTGTCGCCTCACAGCAAGAAGGTCGCTGAGTCGCTGGTTTGAGACTCGGCTTAGTTGGCGTTTCTGTGTGGAGCTTGCATGTTCTCCCTGCGTTTGCGTGGGTTTCCTCCGCGGTTTCCCCCACAGTCCAAAGACATGCTAAATTGTTCGTAGTGTATGTGGTTGTGTGTGTGAATAAGTGTGTGTGGATGTTTCCCAGAGATGGATTGCGGCTGGAAAGGCATCCGCTGCGTAATAACGTGCTGAATAAGTTGGCAGTTCATTCCCATGTGGCAACCCCTTATTAATAAAGGGACTAAGCTGACAAGAATATTAATGAATGAATATAATTATATGTGGGCCGACGCGGTGGCGCAGTAGTGCTGTCGCCTCACAGCAAGATGAGCCTCAGCTTGGTCAGTTGGTGTTTCTGTGTGGAGTTTGCATGTTCTCCCCGCGTTTGCGTTGGTTTCCTCCGGGTGCTCCGGTTTCCCCCACAGTCCAAAGAAATCCGGTACAGATAAGTTGGGTAGGCTAAATTGTCAATAGTGTATGAGTGTGTATGAATGTTTTCCACTGCGTAAAACATATGCTAGATAAGTTGGCGGTTCATTCCGCTGTGGCAACTCCAGATTAATAAAGGGACTAAGCCGAAAAAAAAATTAATGAATGAATAATTATATGTAAGAGGCGTCACGGTGGTGCAGTGGGTAGCACGATCGCCTCACAGCAAGAAGGTTGCTGGTTCGAGTCTCGGCTGGGTCAGTTGGCATTACTGTGTGGAGTTTGCATGTTCTCCCCATGTTCACGTGGGTTTCCTCCGGGTGCTCTGGTTTTCCCCACAAGTCCAAAAACATGCACTATAGATGAATTGGTTAAATTGTCTGTAGTGTGTGTTTGTGAATGAGTGTGTATGGATGTTTCCCAGTAATGGGTTGCGGCTGGAAGGACATCTGCTGCGTTAAACATATGCTGGATAAATTGGCAATTCATTCCACTGTGGTGACTCTAGATTAAAGAAGGGTCTAAGCGGATAGAATGATAGAATAATTATATATGATTTTATATAGTATAGGCTTCTATGTCATTTAGCCAATAACATACTCTCACATTTATTTATAACATACTCTCATGGGCATTTAGACCTGTCCAGTTTTATCTGGAATACATCTCAGACCACCTCCTGAAAAAATTTAAGTAATAGGATTTAAATCCATTTCAAACAGGTTTCATATGGCAGGTCCTATTTCACAATTGGATAACTACTGCATGTATACAAACAGAAAAACTGCATGAAGTGACCAGGTGTAATCAGCTACTTTATGTGTAAGACTTTTTTTTTTTAAAACATAGCATAAAAAGAGATTTTGTTAGTCAATATAATACAGGGCATCTGCTGGTGAAACATATGCCATAGTAATTGGCTGTTCATTCCACTGTGGCGACCCCTGATAAAGCAAGGAACAAGCCGAAGGAGAGTGAGTGAGTTTTTAGTTCATCATTTGTCCTTTATCTGTAAAAAATGCTTTGCCGTTTCAGTTGTTCATCTGTTTAGTATAATAGTTTTGCTGTTACATTAGTCTCATCAACCGCTTCGAGTGTTATCACTCGATAGGCGTTATCAGCTGATAGATATGGGCCAGTAGGGGCCTTCGGAGCCTACTGGCTTAGAAGACTGTTGTCCTCCATTAACATGGTTAATCAGCTATACTAATGAAGAAGTCTCCAGATCCTGATCTGTTTTTACATTACTGTGATGGTTGGGTTTAGAGTTGGGGTAGGGGTAGACGTCAATAAAATACAATTAATGGGAAAATTCTCATTGAATTACGGTCACAGCCGTATGTGATTTATAGCTGATTGACAATGTGGTTGAATTATAACAGCCTTCTAAACCTACCAGTGTGTGCAGAAGGCCTCTACTGGCTATATCTATCAGCTGATAACCACTGATATTGCCACATTATGGTCTCTTTGTACGTTCTATGTTTGAAAATGTTTAAATGGATGTTTTCCTGTGGAATATTAAATAGTATAATCTCCTTTATCTCGTTGTTTACCTCCACCACATACTGTGACATTTAAAGAATTAAATATGAATATTAGTCACGAACATTTTAAATTACAAAGACAATTTTGAGATAGATTTAGTTGACAAATTATTAAAGATTAGTGTTTTACTAGATAGGATATTAGATAGGATAAGTTACACAGAGAGAATAATATGATTATCCGCCAACTTATCCAGCACGTTTTCACGGACATTTTTTCTCTGGAAAATATCTCTCTCTCTCTCTCTCTCTCTCTCTCTCTCTCTCTCTCTCTCTCTCTCTCTCTCTCTCTCTCTCTCTCTCTCTGTATATATACATACACAGTTGAAGTCAGAATTATTAGATTATTATATATATATATATATATATATATATATATATATATATATGCATTCGTTCATTCATTCATTTATTTTCTTTTTAATTTTTTTTATTTTGTTTTGCACAAACAAATGTTTGAAAAAAGGCACCTTTGGTCAGATATAGGGTCTGTCTCCCTTTTCTACATAACTTCCCATTGTGCTAATATGCCTTAAATATTTTTTGTCATAGAATAAATCAATAAATCAAACATAGCCCGTAACAGTATTATGCCACTTTTCTACTGGCACAATCTGTTGAGGTTCATCTCAAACAACCCAAACTGGCTTTGAGCCCATAGTACAATTAGCCAAATGATAATTATTATATGGAGTTTTAAAGGAAATATTGCCATTGCAAATTATTTATGACCAGGAGATGCAGCTCTGATCAACTTGTATTAAGGTAGCACTTCTTTTTAAAGGCATAGTTTACCCAAAAAGGAAAGTTCTGTCCTCATTTACTTATTTGTTCCAGACACCTTTGAGTTACTTTCTTCAGTTGAATACAAAAAAAAGATACATTCTAGATTTTAAAACAAAAAATAAAATAAAGCACTTTCTGAAGAATGTTGGAAATTGGTATCCACTGATCTCCATAGTATTTTTCCAACATTCTTCAAAATATCTTTTCTTGCATTATTTGCTTGACAGTCCAAAATGAATTATATTTAAAAAATGTGTTTCTCCTTTGAAAAACCCATTAAATCATCACGTTCAATAACAGTATTTAGTTTTGTTGCAAAAAATGCACACTTATTACTGTCACTTTTTCCCTTCAGTGGGATTCTGCTTGTCCATTGTTTCATGGAAGTTGCAGTAAGATCACAAGGTCAGAAAGAGTGGAAATATTTAGCCCTGACTCTGCTTTACTAAAGGTCAAAGTCCATTGCAGGAGCTGAGCAGATAAATTTAGAGGTCATGAGAGGGTAACTGAGATTGTTTCTGACACTGTCTGTCAAACACATGCATACAAATATAACCCACTAGGTATTTTCTGTCTTAGAAATGCCAGCTTTGACACTTCTTTGCTTTAAATTTAACTGTAGCAACATTAAATTTTATCTCAAGCACTGGGCTGATGGTGGATGTGATTTCTGACAGAATTACTGCAAGTATCAAGTTTTCTTCTCTCTTCCTTTCTTCATTACCTGATTTTTAAGTTTTGAATAAACTGCCAGTATGACATCATCCCATGACATTTTTCACAGATTTTGTTCAACCTAAGCAGAAAGTACCTTAGAAAGTGCTTATTATCCTGTAGGTAAACTTCTCTCCAGCAAACCCTTCCTTCTGTCACTATAATCCTGAAGTTTCCAGAACTCTTCTCCCAAGGTTATAAAAGTTATTACTAACTTCAAATTAAGCAGTGAAGTTTAGTAGAGCATGACATTTTCTTGTTTTGTTATTTCCTTACATTTCATCTCACTTTTGAAAAAAAAAAATGTGTTTAATTCCGACACGGGCTCATTCTAAGTACATACCCCTATACATCTCTGGAGAGAGCAAAATACGTCAGAGGAGCTACTTTTTTTTTTTTCTTTTTTTTTGCAGTTTTTGTTTCTGCAAATCCACCAGAGGCCGCTGTGGATGTTTTTCAGATCTCAAATGCCATTCTCAGTGCCATTCGAGCCTGCTGTTTTCTCGTAAATCCACCACAGACCACTATCGACTGACTGAACAACCGACCGAACTGCCCACCTTCCCCCTTCTCTAAACCCAACCAATAGTATTTTAAAAAGCACCGATTGCCCCACCCACAAAACACAGATTGTGTTTTTGTCTTACCTGCTTTCTGGAACCGTTCTTCACTGGACTCAATCCCCTTCGTTGCAGTCAACTCTGCGCTGCATCTCAAGTCTGCCGATGTACGTCAAGCTACCAGACAAACTGGTAACAGCAAAAAAGCATGCAGGTAAGCGGTCACCTGGTAAGCAAGAAAAGGAACGGGATCATACCACCCCGTAGCGTTCATTTTAAAGACGAAATGCAGCCATACGTAGCTTTAGTTACATAATTCATGATCCCCAGAAATGTATATAGGGCTACGTTTTCAGAATGAGTTTCTAATTACTGTGTAAATCTTAAAACACCATATTTAGTGATATACTTGCAGTCTTCTTTACAAATAAGATGTGAAAAAGCATCTCCTGCTCAAAAGAAAAAAGCGTGGAAATTTTACATTGTAGTTTATGTTATTTATTTGCAAACATTAAACATCTATGCGGGCCACATTGGGGGTTAAATTCCAATATGACTCTGTTCTGTATTCTGTAATACGGCACAGCTAAAAATGGTTGTGTTGTCTTGATAAATTAACATTGTGTAGCATTTTTAGTTTCCCTTATTCACTAACATACCAAAAAATAAATAAATAAAATTCTGCAAAAATCACAAAAACAAAATAGAGAAATTCACAAAAATGACCTGTAAATGTATTCACCCACTGTGTCACAAACATCCTTGTGTGGTCGAAACTCTCTCCATCATTGACTGATTTTGGATCAAACATGTAACATGGCTGCTCATTGCTACTGGTAATTTATTACATTTTGGCTTTATGAGATTCACTGTTTATGTAATATGAAAATGAGATGTGTAAAGGCTTCTAGAAAGGAGCAGAAAGAGAAAATCTCACACACAAACTGCATTTTTTTGTTTACACCAAATTATTTCAAGGTATTTTAAATGCACAATGAAACAATTTATATTACATCTTAGGAAAAAGAGGCTTAATATATTTCTTTTTTTAAACACAAAAACAAATTCATGTCTGTTGTGTTTCCAAAAACTGTAGGCACTATACATTTTGCAATGATATAATTTCTGTGAAAGTAATTAATAGCATCTCAGTTATGACATAAATATGATTGGCTCAAATATCCGGACCCACCTAAACAATATGGCTGCAAGCTGGTTGTGCACTACCAGTTGAGCAGCTACTTTGATGAATAATATAGGAATGCACAAAGATTAAATGTACTGAAAAATCAATTTAATAAAATGTACAGGGAACAACAACACACATCCTGCCTTCCAACTTGCAATATGTGAACTGCATGGTGCATATGTTGGTTAACAGATAATGTAGCATGTATATTTCTTCTACAAATGGCCACTGGAGAAAATAAAACTGTAAAAGTACTACAGTAAAATCCATATCCTTAGTATATACAGTTAATAACAATACAATGACTTTCCCAGAATTCTCTGCACTGCACTTTACATGTATGTCATTTTATAGACATCACTATACATCTAATGTTAATTAGTCATGTCTATTGCACTATTTTAATTTTATTTGTGTTACTATGAAGGATTTAGCAGTTGTGTGAATGACTCTGAGCAACTTCTATGTATTAGTATGTATCTGTTTGTTGGAAAATTGTGATGAGCTGTGGTGCATCATATGACTTTCTCATCACCACCTGATCATAATTGTGATTTTGTCTGTGTATGATGTGTTGGGTTAGTACTTCAAAACACTGGTGTAAGATAATATAGGTCCATAAATATTGGGACATTTACACAATTCTAACATTTATGGCTCTATACACCAAAACAACCAATCTGAAATTAAACAAACAAGATGTGCTTTAACTGCAGACTACCAACTTTAATTATTTGAGGGTATTTACATCGAAATCAGGTGAACACTGTAGGAATTACAACAGTTTGCATATGTGCCTCTTACTTGTTAAGGGACCAGAAGTAATGGGACAAAATAATAATCATAAATCAAACTTTCACTTTTTAATATTTGGTTGCAAATTCTTTGCAGTCAATTACAGCCTGAAGTCTGGAACGCATAGATATCACCAGATGCTCGGTTTCATTTCTTGTGATGCTCTGCCAGGCCTCTACTAACTGTCTTTAGTTCCTGCTTGTTCTTGGGGCATTTTCCCTTCAGGTTTGTCTTCAGCAAGTGAAATGCATGCTCAGTCGGATTCAGATCAGGTGATTGACTTGGCCATTGCATAACATTCCACTTCATTCTCTTTAAAAATTCTTAGGTTGCTTTTGCAGTATGCTTTGGGTCATTCTCCATCTGCACTGTGAAGCACCGTTTAATGAGTTCTGAAGCATTATAAACACTTCAAAATTCATTTTGCTGCTTTTGTTTGCAGTCACATCATCAATAAATGTAAGAGAAGCAGTTCCATTGGTGGCCATACATGCCCACGCTATGACACTACTACCACCATGCTTCACTGCTTAGGATCATGGACAGTTCCTTTTCTTCTCCATGCTCTTCGCTTCCCCTCCGTCTGATACAACTTGATCTTGATCTTATTTGTCCGTAGGATGTTGTTCCAGCACTCTGAAGGCTTTTTTATAACTCTAATCTGGCTTTCCTGTTTTTGAGGCTAACCAATGGTTTACATCTTGTGGTGAACCCTCTGTATTCACTCTGGTGAAATCTTTTCTTGATTGTTGACTTTGACACACAAACACCTACCTTCTGGAATGGAGTTATAATGTGTTTATACAACAGATTGACGGTACAATCATGTATGTAAATAAGAAAATCCAACACAGAGAGTCTGAAAACCCCTTTTTATTAGGAACTACTTTCTTCCGCCATTTATTCACATCTGCAGCTGATGTCAAAACAGCAGAAGCCGTTACTAATTCACCAACGTTACTTTAGAGCTAGTTTTTCAATGACTCTCTATAGGGTAATGTCTAAAGTGATGACAAAACAGCTGATTTTGCTCACACTTTAAAATTATAAGGCTGAACGGACATGAAATGCCATCCATCTACAGGGATATTTTCTTACAGTGTTACAGTCTACAGTATTTCTTGGTTGCAATTGGGATATCATAATAATTAACCCAGAAAAAGCACGGAATCACTACCAGACTGTTTTGTTTGTAATATAAGATAAGGAAAAACGCTAAACACAAACAGACTTTGCTTCTTTCTTTCTGCCAACACAACACACATTCATGATATGCGAGCAAACTGGTATAAATACAGCACTATAACATACAAAAGAGAGAGATCGACTTAGAATATCACTTACCAGCATACCTGCCAACAAGGGGGGTGAAATTATCGGAGTTTTCTGGAGGAAATAAAAAACAGAACGGTGGCAGGAGATTGGTCTAAAATACAGGATACTCCCAGGAAAAACTGGAGTGTTGGCAGGTATGCTTACCAGTTTAATAATGATTTGATCAGCTGTAGTTAGATTCAGTCTGTAAATAATCTTCTAAGCATGAGGGCTTATTATGCGGTTCTGTTGCCATCTTGTGGATAGAAAACATCCACCATCTTTGGTCTACTCTATGGTAGGCTAATGGTCATCCACGAGCTTTCTCAGAAATTAAATTCAAGTAAATATTTTAAAATAGGCACTATTCTTATAAATAAACTGCACAATTGCAATCTAAACAACAACATTCTCGAATTAAAAAGCCTCAAAAGTACATTTTGTCATCTAACAGCAGTAATATTTGTCAAACAGTAGAGTGTCTCTCTGCTTGTTGCTGACTGAATGTGGGCGGAGTAATACACAAAGGTGAAGGGTGAAGAGGCCTTTGTGTGATGTTACTGGCAAAATATCGGCTATCAGACAATCATATTCAAGAACCATACATAACTGGATATATGTGTGTACATGTGTGTGTGTGTGTGTGTGTGTGGAAACCACAGGTGCCTTTTACCATAAATTCAACAGATTTCTTTTACAGTGTAAGCTTTGAGCCACTGCAATTTTCCTGTGATTATGAATGTGTTCAGGATTGAGGTATGCTATGTTACACTTCTATGATTGAGTTGGTTAATAAGATGTTTATAGTGGCACAGGACACTGGCTATGTTTCAAACAATCTTTTTTTTCTGAACTGTGGTATATTACATAAAAAATTTTATTATTATATTTAAAATGTTTAAAATGCGCATAAGAGGGCTAATGTTCTTGATTAAGTTTTTATGATATGAGACAAGGGCCACAATGTACAATGGAAACTAACACACATAACTTCCACCATGTGCAAAAAAACTTACTGTATGTAATAGATGAGGATGTGGCTGGATAATTGGACCAAGCAGCAGATTGATGTCCTCACACAACATCGCAACTGATGTTTCAGTAATTCTGAAATGCCTGAACCAAAGTCCATCATCAAAATGATTTGGTATAATTACCTGCTGGAACACAATTACATTACCAGACATCAGAGCAGATAACATGACTGTGTTTATTGCATCATGCCTGGGCACTCTCACATATAATTCTAGTGATGTCCGCCACCAGTTAATCAGAAAGTAAAAAAATTGTCTGCTCAGTTTCTGTTCACTTACAGGATGAAAAAGGTGATTAAAGTAGTCCTACATTTCTTTTTTTTTTTTTTTTGGAAACAGTTTAAAAGATTACACTTCACCCCAACAGTTTACCCTAAAATTCAATTACTCATTCATCCATTCATTTTCATTTCGGTTTAGTCTCTTTATTAATCTGGGGTCATCACACCGGAATGAACCAGCAACTTATCCACATGTCTTTTACGCAGCGAATGCCCTTCCAGCTGCAACCCATCACTTGTAAACATATACACTCATTCACACACATACACTACGGCCAATTTAGCTAATAATAATGCATTTGTTAAAGTATTTATTCATCTTTGTTAATGTTAGATAATGTTTTTTTAAGTTAAATACGCTTATACGTAAAATACTTAAAATACGTTAAATACGATTATATTAACTCATGATGCATTAACTACTTAACAACAAAACTTTGGATTTTAACAATGCATTAGTTAATGCTTTGATATGAAACAGTGTTATAATATGTCACAGGATTATTGATACTTAGTTAACGTTAGTAAATACATTAACATTAACTAATGGACCATTTAACTAACATGAACTAATTGTTACCTAAGAAACAAACCTTAAACTAGCCCTGCTGGTGTGACACAAGTACACTGTAAACCCTAATAAGTTAAGACGACTCAAATGATTTGAGGAAAATAATTCCCTCAGTTCGTTTGAGTAATGGAAAATTTGCAGCTCAATTGAGTTGACCAAATGTGGTCTCTTCATTGAATAAACTTAAATGTTTAAGTACAGATAACTTAAATGTTTAATTACTGACACCTTACAATGGCTAAGCATTCACATTTTTCAACATTACTTACTTACTCCAAGGGTCATTTATAACTAAGTTGATATTTAGCCACACCATGTTGGTTTTTCGTAACGTTTTAACGAGGTGGAACGTTAGCCCAACGCTCAACCCCCAACCTGGAGGATCAGAACATACTCACATAAACTACGGACATGTATGGAGCGCATATGATTGGACTGTGGGGAAAACCGGAGCACCCGGAGTAAACCCACGCCTACACGGGGAGAACATGCAAACTCTACCCAAAAATAGCAACTGACCCTGCCGGGACTTGAACCAGCGACCTTCTTGCTGTGAGGCGACAGCATTACCCACACTGTAAACCCTAATGCTGTAACTAATTAATTGAATTGAGTTCTATTAACTTAAATCATTAAAATTCGTTTATCTTAATTAACCTTGATGAGTATTTAGAACTTTTTCTTATTTTTGAGTTTGAAAAAATTTAATCTTTCAAGTAAGGTGAACAATTCTGCTGGGTTTAATTTATACAAAATGTCTCTTTAAAGTTTCATTAACTCAAAATCTGTCAGCCCAGTGATCTTGCGTCTGACGTCATCCAGGTTCACGTACGTGCTCATGCTTCATTCGTTTTTTCAAGATGGCGGATCGGCATCGCTTCACACAACAGTAAGTAAAATATTTACAAATCCAAGAAATATTAAATGTATCTTTTAATTAATATAATCACAGTAACAGTTCAATGTAATGTAGAGTTAATCAGGGTGCGTTTACATGTCGTACATTACAGAAAACATGTTTAGCCTCACTTGTTGCTAACTAACGTTAACATTACTGTTTAAAAAGTTAGAATCAGTGCAACGTTAGCGTTAGTTGTAATGTGTTAACTCTGAATTTTAACAGAGTGTGATAAAGACAAAAATATTTAAAATCGGCAGATTACATTTTTCAAAAAAATTTAAATCTTGGCGCAAGTATGCCTTTTCTCAGCCTGTGCTGAAGTTGTCATGGTGACGCGCGCTCACACAACGGCATGTCATGGCGCTGCGCTGAACTCCATCCAGTCTGTGAATGTGGTATTATCTTCGCGATCTGTAGGCACTTCGGAAACGAAAGGTGCAAGAAACTTAACGTTAATCATAACTCAAATGATCTCCGCCTAAACACTAAACGGTATTTTCTGATGACGCGCAAAAACGTAGTCTCAAAACTTAACTCTGTCACACGCAGCTTGTTGCTTGCTGATCCATGTATGAGGATAGCCTGACTGAGAACATTTAAGCTGCGCTCCTCACCTGAGCAGGTACAGAGCAGAGCTTCAATTTACACTACCACATTGAGATAAAGTTGGTTTTATATTCATACATTCATTTAGTAACAACTTGTGACTCGCTCCATAAATTGTTTACCATGGTACTTTGTCTATTCGTTCTGAAATCACATGTAAGTATGACATGAAAACAATATTACACTAAATGCACTATTTTTTTTTGACTGAACAATGTTGTACTTTGAAAGTCATTGGCTGCTAATATGATTTCACCATTAAGAATATGCAAAAATTACCTTTCTGAAATTATATTATTAAGGAGAAAGTCTGAATGTGTAAATATAAAACTAACTTTACCTCAATCACCAGCACTGATCAACACTTTATATTTCCTCGCGCTTAAGACGACATCTCTGCATATCAATGATTACCTGATTAATGCGATCAGTTAAATGAGTTTAAATGTCATTTAGGTCAAATGTATTTTAAAGGTATGATAAAAGTTTTTTTTTTTTCAATCTATTTTTTAAAATGTTTACTCTGGAGAGAATATAAACAGCCTAAAAAACAAAGTATGCATATCTATAACACATTAATACAAAATTATGTTATTAAATAAAATAATAACAAAACAAAATATTTAAGACGTGGTAAACAAGACATAGTTTTCTGATGTGCAAATTTTGTAGCTTAAAATATATTTATATCTTAAAAATATAAATATTTTAGTATATATTTTTACATCATTAAACAATAAGGTAAGTTTTGTTATTTCTAGCTTTTAAAATCAGGCCTTAAATTTCTTTGTCGTCCTATTCAGTTTTAGAAATTTCAATACTGTTTAAATTAAATCTGTGTTCATCGAATCAAAGCAACTAACATGATAATCAGCTCTATTGCTAACCATTTTGGAGGTTAACGTTAGACATCATGCAACTGTACTACTCTCAGCTAAATGACACTGTGACTTTGTGTACATACAGAATTGAAGGTCGGGTGTTGCTGACTACAGATAGGTTCTTAAATGGAGGCATGTGAAAGGTGGGTAAAATATTTATTTTGAACTACTATGCCTGGCATATCCAGATAAAATAAATATTACAGTGTATTTATCAATGATACTTTTGCAGCAAGGAAAGTGAAACTTCAGCTAGACCTTGAGTTCAGTTTACAACATGAAGATCCTGCTTTCAACATCTGATCAACACCTGATTTTCATCTGAGGTAAAAAATAGATAAGTAAATGAAACATAATAATAATATTAATACATTTTTTTAGAATTGTATATTTTGTGGTGTGGGTTTGTTTTATGAAATTCTCTCTTGTTTCTTTTTGCTGTTTGCAGAGTACCAACATGTTACAAATGAGAATTTTCCCCACAAATTCTTTGCACAACTGGACCACCACCTATTTCATTTGATGACAATTTTAAGGCAAACAGCATCCAAAACTGGCAAGACAGCAGATTCCCTGGCTAATCTTTTAAAGGTTTATGATGAGCAGGTATGTTTGGGGTCACGTGTTAAAGTATACATTAAAATATAATTTGAAATTTTTTTTTTTTTTTTTTTTTTTTTAATTGATTCTTGATTTCCAGGAATTGCATGATGTCAGCTCATGACGGACTACTGTTATCAGAGGTCTTTTGGTCTTGCTGCGTGAGCGTGACTTAAGATTCTTTAGGAACACCCTGGTAAGACTTCATTCATTCTTTTCACAATTAGGCATGTTTAATGAAAAGATGAAAACTTTTTAAAAACTTTTACTTAATAACATATTTGTAATCACGAATAGTTGATGAATCATATAATATTGGCTCAGTCATTTTGATACTGTCCTTACATTATTATCCTTAAATTTTTTTTTAGATTGATAATCCTGCTGACTGAAGATGCTTTATTGGCCCTGCATTCACTAAGGGTCTCTGTTGTCCTGAAGAATGAATTGGACACCACCCACAGCACACTTCCAGACCTTTCTTGTCTTGTATGGATTAATGTATGCTCTTCACATAATATATAGTAAAGGACTTTGAACTTGTGCAAAAAGTTTTGCTTGGCATGGATGATGGAAAATAAAGTCTCGTAGCATGGAAACCTTAAAGAATGAGTTAATGTAGAGCTTTTTTTTTTACTTAATAAAGACTGTCTCTGGGGTAGTAACTTCAAAACATTTATTTACCTTTAATTGGTAAGGGTGCATTTTATTATATATAGGGATAGTTTGTCCAAATGTAAAATTCTGTCATTTACTAACTCTTCACTTGTCCCAAACCTGCTTGAATTTCTTGCTTCTGTTGAACACAAAAGTTAAGTAAAGCTGACAACCTGTAACCACTGACTTTCTAATAGGAAAACCAATACTGTGGAAATCGGTGGTTACAGGTCTCAGCTTTTTTTTTTTTTTTTTTGGTCAAAAATAACCTTTTAAGTGTTCAACAGAAGAAAGAAACTCAAACAGGTTTGGAATAAGTAAATGACAGAATCATAGTTCAACCAAGACTGAATATATATATATATATATATATATATATATATATATATATATATATATAAAAATCTGCTCTCCGTTAAACAGAAATTGGGGGAAAAAATAAATGGGGGCGAATAATTCTGACTTCAACGATATATATATATATATATACAGTTTCTGTGTAGTTTACACTAAACGAGTCACTTCACAGAATGTGCACTTATTATTTTTTTAACGGATGCCTTAAGACTAAGTTTTACACTTGTTAATGTATTATTAAATTTTATCAAACGTATAGTTGTTTTTTCTTGAGGCTCTTATGTCTGATATCATATTTACATTGTGGGTAATTTTTATTAATTTTAGAATAGTGTTCATTTTCAATCTCTTTATGTCTAATAGTTTTTATCGTTTTAAGACATTTGTAATTGCATAGGAGACAAATTTGAAAGTACTGTTGGATGTTTTTTCTTTAAAAATAAATGTCTAAAATGGTATTGTCTGTGTGTTTTAAATTACAGATTTATTTTGACAGATTTATGGGGTTTAAAGATTAAAATAATGGCTAATTTTATTTGTGAAACTGACGATGGAGAAGTTAATTTTAAAAAAAGGCTATCAAAATGTATGAGCTGGGTGACTAAGTATGTAAAGGTGAGATAAATAATTAAAAATAAGTTAATTGCTATTAAAATGTATGAGCTGGGTGATTTAAGTATTTAAAGGGGTGGTCCAGAATGTTATTTTTAAGGCTTGGTTGTGTTAATAAGATGCAAAGCAATGTGTGCTCATGTTTAACTTGAAGGAAATCGTGTTATTTTTTCATAAATCTCACTTTGATTATACACAGCTACTCAGCTAACATGAAAACGACTGTCATATTTCCTAGTTCCTCTAAAAGGCCCACCTTCAAGTGACTCTGATTGGTCATCATCATAATATGCTGTGATTCGCCGATCGGCTCCACGTCACGCCCTGACAAGCACGCGCGTTTTGTGTAAACAGTCAGTCAGTCAGTCAGTCAGTCAACACGTGTCTGTAACGAGTGAAAATGGGATGCGGCTCCTTTAACTGTTTCTGTGCCTTTTAGTGTGTTTATGCGTGTATACGATGAAGTATCTGTAACACGAGAAGCGCATGTGCGCGGGAGAGATTTTTATTGTTCTTTTTCTCTCATGCTCGGATTAAGTTATTTTCTATGGTGACAGAATAAAGCACAAGATGTGAGATGAGACCTTTGTGAGCCTGGATTGATTTGTTTTTGATGTTACACTCCAGTTGGGAAATCATTGCTGTATTTTTTTTTAAATCAACGCGTTACAGGACGTCTTTCATGCATATGCGGAATATGCCTGTGTAAGTAACATGAATCGTTCACATATCTTTTGCGACTTTATTGTCCGAGTTGTAAAACGCATAGCAAAGCTGCCTATAGAGAGAAACTCTGCCGTCTCCCACAGAGAGACGCAGGTGCTGGCCAAGAGTGCGTGTATGTGTATGTGTGTGTGTGTGCGTTTACAGCCGTTTGATAAATATAGATTTGTAACGTTAGCTAAGTCGTTAGCGGTTACCATCATTTCCCGTTGTTTACATCTTTGCTACAACACACCGTTAAAGTTAGACACTGTACATGTCATGATCAATTTTAACAAATAAAAACACTTACAGGTCATGACTCAGAGTTCACAGCGTCTCCTTGCTCCATCTTTGAGGAGATTTTAACTCAATCCAGCACTGAACTGGGAGAGATTCTGGAAGCTGTGTTTTGTCAAATCATGCTTGCTATGTATTTTATAGTTCTCTGGAACATAATTAATATTGAACTGTAAGCACTTCTGTGTTTGGGTCGTGTCATTTGGAAGCCCAACAACAGAAACAGAACAGCTCTGTGGAAACAGCAGGATGGCATTTCTCTCTCTGCAGTAACGTTACAGCGCCTCTGGCCACGGCCTTTACCTGCGCAGTGTGGGATGCGCAATAACGAACTTTTGTGATCTCACAGGGGGCGGAAGTATTTTTTGTAGTCCCCAAAATTCGTTAATTGTAGGCGTTGCTAAGCTAACTCTGTACAAATCAAGGTCTCCCTTTGCATTAAACTTTGAATATTTTACATTCAGAGATGCTGTTTATGTTCACACAGCTACATTACACATCAACTGAAGTTTAAAATATAATATCGTAGTGGACCACCCCTTTAAAGTTGAAAGAAATTAAAGCAATTAAGTTAATTGGTATTAAAATGTATGAGCTGGGTGACTAAGTATTTAAAGTTTGGAAAAATTAAAACAATTAAGTTAATTGCAATTAAAACGTATAAGCTGAGTAACTTGGGTATTTTAAGTTAGGTGAAGTGTCTTGCATGAGTACAACAAACTCAAAACTTAATGTTTCTGTTTACTTAAAATAGATAATTTCATAACTTAAAAAATTTGACGTAACTGATTACCTCAAATTTTTTGAGTTTTGTCAACTTATTCGGGATTACAGTGCACTGCATCACCGTGTCACCCCCTGCATGTATATCAATTAAGAAAATTGTTTATAAGTATTTAAACATTTACTTACTAATTTAATTTTCTCTTTCATCAGATAGGTTCAGATAGTGCCTCTGTCTTGCTGCCCTTCTGCAAAAATTCAGCATCACAAGCAAAATGACCACCTTGTGTCATATATAACATATCAAACAATCAGCGCTGTTGTCAAGGCAGAATTTCAAGCGCAAGCAATCATTTTAAACAGAGATGTGGTGAATCGTTTAAAGAAATGAAAATGTTAAGTTCAGAGAATATTAATTAAACCTTTTTGATGTCCAATGAGTGCGTTAAACAAATCTGTTTAAGTTTTGATGCCAAAACTTGTTATTTTAAGTAATGTCAAGTTATATTAACTTAATACCTTTAGCAATGACAACAGCGGTGTTTACAGTGTATAAACCCCAAACCAATTTTTTGCATGCAAAATGGAGTGCCACTTTATATTGACTGGCCTTATTTATGTACTTACATGTGCAATCATCTTATTACCTACAAATACAGTGTTACATTGTACTTAATATCTGCATGTAATTGTAGATGTAATTAATTTTAAAATTACACTGTTGACCCATCCCTTACATTTGAGCACACCCTTAAACCCATACCACCAAACACGTCTTTTACCTTACCCATATCCCACCCTCATACAGAGGTGTGCATACACCATAAGTGTTGTGCAATACAATATAAACACAATAAGTGTATATTAATTAGAACATGTTTTTGTTAATTCAGTAGTTAAGGCCACTTAATATAATATTGGACCAATTATGTAAAATCTCTCAAAAGACAAACTAATGTGGACCCAGAACAAACTTGAGTAAACAATGACAGAGTTTTTATTTTGTGGTGAACTAACCATTTTTCATTTTTACGAATTTGATTTTTGCTGAGAGTGACATGGTAGCTCCGTGGTTTGCACTGTCATCTCACACCAAGAAGGTTGCTGGTTTGAGTCCCGGCTGGGTCAGCTGGCATTTCTGTGTGGAGTATGCATGTTCTCCCCGTGTTGGCGTTGGTTTCCCCCCAGATGCTCCGGTTTCCCCCACTGTCCAAACACATGTGCTATAGGTGAAATGAATAAACTAAATTGGCTGTAGTGTATGTGTTGAATGTGAAAGTGTTTGGGTGTTTCCCAGTACTGAGCTGCAGCTGAATCTGTTGTGTAAAACATGTGCTGAATAAGTTGGCGGTTTATTCCGCTGTCTATATTCTTTAGGTCTTGGCAGATACATTTGATTAATTAAAAAACATAAACAGGTGCTGTTTTTACATATTTAATGTAGGGCTAAAAATATGAGACTTGCACGATTGACCCAGATGCATGAACTGCATAATGCATCATGCACACTTTTACTTTTACCAAATTCGTGTTGCTGAAGTGCACTGTGCCTTTCAGTGCTCTTTGACTACATCCTTCTAGTGGTTAAGCACAGCTGAGCTGTAGATTATGGAGCTCTTTCAGAGAAACCAGTGGCCAGGGGATTATGAGAGAGCTGATCAAAGTAAAGCTTTCAAATCGAATCCAAAGCACATGATTAAAGGTTATTACACATTTCCACTGCCTTTTCCACAAAATACCCAGCCAGTGCTGCCGGGGATGTTTTCACTGATTCTCATGCCTTGCGCGGTCACTCCCAATTTATTAGTTTATTTGCGTGTTAAAAGCCATGTGTTCCTTCTCTATCTCCTCATTAAAAACAGAACAACAGCAGAAATGGAGATCATACATACATATGCCCCTGTTGCCCCAGTGTCATTTCACAATAATGCTGCTTTGTTCCCGCCTCATTGGCTCGCCGCTGGGAATCTGTGTTAATTTGTTGTCTCCTCCTGCCCAGTGGGGACGGATGGAATGTGGCAAATGTAAATGCAGTGTTGTGGAGTTGAGTTGAGTCAAATGTCAAGCTCAGCTGCACCGCCACATGCTCTGTGAGTGTGCAGCATCTGTGCACATGGCACTCTGTGGATAATGTGATTATTCTAGCAACACTGAGCACTGCGGGAGACAGAGAGACAGAAAAACATGCGCAATTTTAGACTCAACAACTGCAAAAAACCCATTTGTGCTATTTTTTTTTAAATATTGTCATCCATAGCTTTGTTAACGGTGTCCTAGATGAACATGTTTTGCATTTATTTTCTCCAATATTTTAAGCAAATCATATATGAATATGCAGCAACTATAGTTGTCGGTTGGCAAATATGTTGTAAGAACCCTTCAATGTAAAAGTTGAATAGGAGGAGAACATTTGGCATTTTAACTCAAAACAACTGTGTTCAAAAGATCAATTCATATTCATAAACACATTTATTATGTTTAAAATTAGATAACCATTTGATATGAACCCCCGGAAAATTGTATGTCATATAGTTTCATTAATATGAAGCACATAAAATTATTCCACTTGTCTTAAAGTGATTAAAGACACACTAGCTCCCCAACAGACTACTGTGTGTCAAAAACACAAGTGAAAAAGTCAAAAAGTAAAGTAAACACTGGTGTAAATACACAAAAGTAAACAACCCAGGCTCATTCTAAAACCGTAGTCCCGCGGATGTTTCTGGAGACCACGGAATACGTCCCCGGAGGTACGTACGGCTGCATTTTTGTTTTTGCGAATCCGTGAGAGGCCGCTGTGTGCGCTTTTTCGCATCTCAGATGAAGTTTTCAGTTGAGTTCCTAAGGCCATGTCTTGCACACAGGTATTTTTTTGTGAACAAAAATGTTTTTTTCTCAGTTTTCTTTAAAACACACAACCCGGCACTTTAGAAAATCTTCCCCCTGACAAGAGTTTTCAAAAATTTGGGTTTCAGTGCATGACGTGATGCTGCATTTTGTGTAAATAAAAATGCTGCAATTTAGACAAAACCCTCAGTTCACCTAGCACTTTTATTCTGATCTAGTGTTATTTTCACTTTTTGATATCAGTTAAATTGTTAAACTATGTTTAGATGGGGTAATTTGAAAAAAGAATCATTAAACAAGACCAATGATTTTGATTCATTACCATATTAACACATGATTCCCTAATTCCACATGATTTATGTACTTATAAGGTATTTGCCCACTGACAACAATCGCCCAATTCCAATTCTATCCCTTCCCCTTCCACAATTCTCTTTAGCTTGAAGGCGTATGCCTAAGGGCAATTGCTGGATACCCCTTCAAACTGAGATTTTTCAGGACAACACTCAAAATTGAGGGGTTAGAAAATTTCCCAGAATGCACCAGCCACAACAAGTGGTAAGGAGATCCACAAATTACTTTTTTTTGTCATTATTATGAATTCTTACAACAAACAAGCACATGTTTTATTCATAACCATGTTCTTGCTTTACGGGCATGCTTTAAAAAAAATCTAAAATAAAAACTGCTAAATTTCACCTATAATCTAAAATAATAACTCCTGTATAGCAGTCCTACAACATTCTGACACTCGATGACACTCGAATACCCTGTCAGAAAAGTCTAATTGTCTTTTGTGTGTTTACTTAAATGAATATGGCTGCGGTATAAATGTACAGTACAGTTACGATCTTATTGCCACATTAGATGGTTATGATGACATGATATATGCCTTTAGTGATTTGCTGAAGATAAATACCCAAAAATAAAACAACTGAAATTACTTCAGCAGTAGCCATCATCAATCTCATCAATTTTTAGTAACATGAAAATTGCCTTTATTTGGGAGGGTTTGCCTCCTTTTTGTATCCTGGAATTAGGGGTTGGAAGTTGAAGGCCCTATATGACAGGAAGTAAATCAACGAAATCTTGAAATCTTAGAAGTGTTTCTACCGTATTTTGAACAATGAAGTTTTGGCAACAACAGCTGCTATTTTTTTACTGTACATTGTATGGAGTTTTTTTTTTTTTTTTGTTTTAGAGGGGAACAGCAGTCACTGAAATGTTTAATAATCTTATCACTTCACAATGCAACATAGGTTTTTTTATCTAATGTAGGCCTCGATCCAACTCAAACCATCAGGAAGTGGTTATTTGAGCAAATAAATTGCTGTCTTTCTCCCCTGCTTTTTACACTCACAATTTTTAGCCACCACTAATCCATTCATCATGAAACACACTTTTTATTTGAATCATTTCATGGGGAACAGCTCAAATCCTCTGTCTCCAGCGACCCATAACACATTTCTTCACCCTCTTTCATCCTAAAGGTTTATCTCTTGATTGATTCACCATTTCAGGCCAACACATCTGACACCCCATATCTGCCGTGAAGATCACAGCAAAGGCCTGAAACTGATCCAGCGACATTCTCAACAATCTATCCACCGATGACCCTTGTTTCAGCTTGATCTAACAAATCATGGCTTTATCTTTGCCATCCTGCTTTTAACATTGTGTCTTTGAAATCATTACTGTATTTTTCATTGATGCAAATTTGCATTAGAAAAAAAACAATTTATAGAATACATTTTGTTATAGTTATAAACTATAGTTATAAACTATAGAATATAGTTTGTTTATAGACGTGTTAAATGTGTCTTTCACATGTCATTAATCTTCCAGTTTCAGTTCAAATATTAAATTTGTTTTACATTTTCTTAGTGTAAAGTATATTTGGATTTGATTTGATTTTAAGAATTTTAGTGTTTTTAGACAGACTTTTTGCCAAAATAATTTATTTTTAGCTCTTGATTAAATTTAAGAGTTTAAAGGATAAATAAATAAATAAATGTAGCCTCTCATAATTTGTACTTATAAGGTATTTGCCCACTGACAACAATCGCCCAATTCCAATTCTACCCCTTCCCCTTCCACAATTCTCTTTAGCTTAAAGGCATATGCCTAAGGGCAATTGCTGGATACCCCTTCAAACTGAGATTTTTCAGGACAACACTCAAAATTGAGGGGTTAGAAAATTTCCCAGAATGCACCAGCCACAACAAGTGGTAAGGAGATCCACAAATTACTTTTTTTTTGTCATTATTATGAATTCTTACAACAAACAAGCACATGTTTTAATCATAACCATGTTCTTGATTTGATTTGATTTTAAGAATTTTAGTGTTTTTAGACAGACTTTTTGCCAAAATAATTTATTTTTAGCTCTTGATTAAATTTAAGAGTTTAAAGGATAAATAAATAAATAAATGTAGCCTCTCATAAATTGTACTTATAAGGTATTTGCCCACTGACAACAATCGCCCAATTCCAATTCTACCCCTTCCCCTTCCACTTCCTCTCATAATTTGTAATTTGTTAATTTTTGAACAACTGAATGCATTATAGTACTACAAAAGAAAATATCTGTTCTATTTATCTGTAGTAGAGAAAGAGATATTTACAGTGTATTATAACATGCTATATATAATGTCAACAACATTTGAACTGGCCAATTTAAAATGCTTGTTCACAACACACACATACTGGCTGATTTTGTATATATATACAGTATAAATTAGAAAAACACACACCAACTGTACACATATTTTGCCATCATAGCTAATGAGTCTGAGCTCTCACTCATAGGACCGAGCCAATTAGGAGAGATTTAGTCCCCTTGAACAAACCTTGTTAGCTGATTTTTATTCATGAGAGGCACTCTTAACACAGACACTCACACATAAATTCATCTGATCACTAATTAATTTGATTCAAAGGCTCTTACAGAGTACTGAATTATGTTAACCATATCAATTAAAACCCACTTGATCTTCATTTCAAATACTTTAATAAGATTTCAATTTGAGCAAATGTCTTTGATTCAATTAAACCCATTTTATACTCATGAGTGTAGATATTATTCATGTATGAATAAACAACTAAAGAGGTTGATGAAGAATGTTTAAGACAGTATTCACTGACCACTTTATTAAGTACACCTGTTTTAACTGCTTGTTAACATAAGTATCCAGTCAGCCAAATTTATGGCATCAACTCATGTATGCATGTAGACAAGGGCTAAATGCTGCCCTCTGTGAGGGAGCAGCTGTTTGCAGTGGTGTCCGAAACCTTAGTGGACTTTGAATTTCAGCCAGGTAGCCTCAGCGCTTCCGATAAACTGTCTTTCCATTATAAAATTGCCACATTTAAGATCTGATTAATCTGATTCTCTGACTAAATCCCATTGTTCTTTTCTGTGTCTTTAAAATATATCAGTTTAATTACCCCAGTAATTTCAATGGAGTTTCTGTGCTCACCTGCATCCTGATGATGCTAGCTGTTACAGTCTTTCATCTCATTTTACACTTGAACAACTAAATGAATGCTTAGGTCTATTTAACTAAATGTATTGTAATTATACTACATCATCAATGCTGGAAAAGGAACCTTATGAAGTTGAAAATAGTCACATTAAGCATTCACCGAAAGTTTATCATTGACTGAAAAACACTAGCTGTGTTTATAGCCCATTATGTTCATTCCTACAGAAAAACAATGTTTGTGTAAATTTCCAATCTGGTTTTAGAGCATTTATACAGTAGCACTGAAACAGCACTCCTAAGAGTTGTGAGTGACCTGCTCTTATCATCCGATTGTGATTGCATTTCTCTATTAGTGTTGTTGGACCTCGGTGCATATGATATTATTGACCAAAGTTCTCATTGATTTGCTTGAATGTCATTACTAGGCCTGTTGTACGATATATTGCACCAAAATATATTGTGATAAACGATATTATTGTCATTTCAAGGTCATTTTATGCCACTTATTATACAATGCCAGAATGACAATATAATAGCATCATAATGCAAGTACACTCTTCCAAAGAACATATTGTATTTTTATTTGTAAGAATATTTTATTTAACTATAGTCATTTTAACAATTTAATAATTAGGCATTGGAATCAGAATGTGGCGACTCAGTGGCACAGTAGGTAGTGCTGTCGCCTCACAGCAAGAAGGTCGCTGGGTCGCAGGTTTGAGCCTCGGCTGGGACAGTTGGCGTTTCTGTGTGGAGTTTGCATGTTCTCCCTGTGTTCGATTGGGTTTCCTCTGGGTGCTCCGGTTTCCCCCACAGTCCAAAGACATGCGTTACGGGTGAATTGGGTAGGCTAAATTGTCCGTAAGTGTGTGTGTGAGTGAGTGTGTGCTGATGTTTCCCAGAGATGGGTTGTGGCTGGAAGGGCATCTGCTGTGTAAAAACCTGCTGGATAAGTTGGTGGTTCATTCCGCTGTGGCGACCCTGGATTAATAAAGGGACTAAGCCAAAAAGAATGAATGAATGAATGAATGAATGAATGAATGAATGAATGAATGAATGAATGAATGAATGAATGAATGAATGAATGAATGAATGAATGGAATCAGAATGTGTAAACACATGTGCTAAATAATGTTACCAAAAAAAGTGCATGCTAAAAAGTAACAGAGGCTGCGATATCTGCTACCAGATCTATTTTCAGTTGTCAGACACCAACATGAAAATATACTATAGTAATTTATACTAAATATTATAGTGTTGTTTTAACCATACAGACACTGACACGCCCAATAGAGACACAAAATGTTGCAAGAATATTTTTTTATGTATGGATGATTACGGTGGCGCATTGGGTAGAATGATCACCTCACAGCAAGAAGTTGTTGGTTTGAGCCTCAGCTGGATCAGTTGACATTTCTTTGTGGAGTTTGCATGTTCTCTCTGTCTCGCATGGGTTTCCTCGGGGTGCTCCAGTTTCCCCCACAGTCCAAAGACATGCACTATAAGTGAATTAAATAAGTTAAACTGGCTGTAGTGTATGAGTGTGAATGCAGGAGTGTATGGGTGTTTCCCAGGGTTGGGTTGCAGCTGGAAGGGCATCCACTCAGTAAAACGTGCTGGATAAGTTGGCAGTTCATTCCGCTGTGGCGACCCCTGATTAATAAATGGAATAAGCCGAAAAGAAAATGAATGAATTAATGAATATATGGACGACATACACTCACTGGCCACTTTATTTGGTACACTCTACTAGTACTGTGTTGGACCCTCTTTGCCTTAAGAACTGCTTTAATCCTTAATGACATAGATTCAACAAGGTACTGGAAATATTCCTCAGAGATTTTGGTCCATATTGACATGACAGCATCACGCAGTTGCTGCAGATCTGTCAGCTGCACATCCATGATGCGAATCTCCCGTTCCACCACATCCTAAAGGTGCTCTATTGGATTAAGTCTGGTGACTGTGGAGGCCATTTGAGTACAGTAAACTCATTGTCATGTTTAAGAAACCAGTCTGAGATGATTTGCACTTTATGACATGGCACATTATTCTGCTGGAAGTAGCCATCAGAAGATGGATACACTTTGTCTTACATGGTCACCAACAATACTCAGGTAGGCTTTGGCATTGACATGATACTCAATTAGTACTAACGAGTCTAAAGTATACTAAGAAAATATCCCCCAGACCAATACACCACCATCACCAGCCTGAACAATTAGTACAATGCAAGCTGGATCCATGTTTTCATGTTGTTGACGCCAAATTCTGACCTGACCATCCGAATGTCTTAGCAAAAATCGCGACTCGTCAGACCAGGCAACGTTTTTCCGATCTTCTATTGTCTGATTTTGGTGAGCCTGTGCAAATTGTAGTTTGCACTTTAAAATGCACTTTATTTAAGTATACTTAGTACACTTTTCAGTAATGTACTAAAAGTGCTCTATTTTCGCAAACTAATTTTGTACTTAATGTATTAAAAGATATTATTAAGTGTATGTTAAGACAAACTTAATACCATCTAAGTGTACTCAACTGTGCTATTTTGAAACACCCTGAAATTGAACTAAAATGTGCTTTTAACATACTATATTTGTATTTTAAATATATATATATATATATATATATATATATATATATATATATATATATATATATATATATTAATATATATATATATATATATATATATATATATATATATATATATATATATATATATATATATTTAGTTACAACTAGAAACATGCTTGAACCCTAAAAATAGCTTAAAGTATAATAGTAATTTATTAAAAGAATATACAAAATGTGAAAAAAAGTGTGCTAAAATACAATTTAAGTACACCAAGTATATTTTTTTAAATAATGTACTAATAGTGCTCTATTTTTACACACTAATTTTGTACTTAATGTACTAAAAGATAGTATTTGTATTTAGTATCTGTATTTTAAAAATATATATATATATATTTAGTTACAGCTAGAAATACACTTGAACACTACTTTTAAACATTTAAATATATTTATGATTAATTTAAAGTATAACAGTAATATATTAAAAGAATATACAAAAAAAGTGAAAAAAAAAGTGTGCTAAATACTGTATTAAAGTTATTTTGGGAAAATGTAGTTCTACTACAATACATTACTAATAGATTTTTAATAAAGTCAATTTAATGTAAACTTAAAATTAACTATTTAAGTGTTAGTGATAATAATGCATTCATAAGTGTACTTAAGTACGACTTTTGGGAAAATGTACTTCTACTACAATACATTACTAATAGATTTTTTTTTATTAACTTATTTTAAACTTAGGATTGGTATGTAAACAGTGTACTAAAAATCAACTAATGATTAAAGCATTTAAAGCACACTTTTGAAAAACAAACTAATAAAACTCTTTTGGATGTTTTTTCTGTAGTGTACTTTATTGTAGTACACTAAAAGTTTATTTAAGTATTACTGGTATTTAGTATACTTTTGTCAAGTGTACTAAAGTCCTACTGAAATATAAACAAACTATTAATTATTTATAGTGTAAAACCATCAAACTTTTATTTAACACAAAAAATAACAATGTACTAAAAATGTATTTGCGGGTATTCAAGTGTATTTTAATTGCATTTAATTAGATTTTTTTCACCTGGGTCCTCATCTTCGGTCATAAATGTGGGGCTGATAAATGATAGCAACCTGTTATGTTAATATGGAACCAGATTAGTCTCAAAAGAAATTCACGCAAAAGACACGATGTACACATGCGTAGCCAAATTCACGTGCATAAAACCAAATTCACGTGCGTAAAATATTTATTTATATTCACAAAAAATTTTTACGTACACAAAATAAAAATACATTTTCATAAAATACATTTCACAAATGCAAAACACCATTTGCCAATGCACAAGAGTGTACAAAAAGTTTTGAATGTTTAAAACTTGTGAGTTCATCCTGAATGAGAATGTGCAAATCCTCTTTCACTTACGACTCCCCCTGGATACGTGTGTGTGTATTTTTGAAACTTTCTGGCCAGAGTCAGAATTACTCGTACCTTTCAGCCAATCAGATGAGAGCTGTATTCAATGAAACCAACTCTGTGCTTCTTTTGCGCAGATTGTTCCTCTCCAGCATGGCGAACGGAGAAAGCAGCAGTCGCACTTTTTAAAAATTTATTTATTTATTTGACCATATCCTCACTCTTTTTATCCATTATTTTGCCGCAGCGCCGCTTTTCTTATTTATTGTCTCGCAGCCCTATGAGCAACATGTATCCTGCAGGGTAATCATAAGTATCATTCCGGCCATGCCATCATTGCAGCGCCATTGTGGTCCAGTGGTCAGCACGTTGGGTTAACTTGCCCTTGGACCTGTGATCGAACCTCACCGAAGATGATATCTTTTTTTTTATTTTTTTTATTGTTAAGACATATAAAACTGTAAGGTTGTGAATTTGGCTATGCATGTGTTCATCGTGTCTTTTTCGTGAATTTCTTTTGAGACTAATCTGGTTCCATATGTGAAGCCCACATTTCAATATTTTTTGCCTTAAAAATGTTGCCAAACTTCGGCCTGTGCTATCAATGTGTAATGTGAAAAAGCTTATTCATGCTTTTATGACCTCCTAGAGTATTGTAATGTATTGGGTAATTGATCTTTATGCCTTGCCTACAGTAATTAACAAACTCCTGGCTCAAAACGCAGCTAGTAGAGCTGCTGATTTCTAGATCTATAAAATGTGATCAAGTTACTCTGATTTTTTCAGCATTGCATTTGCTCCTTATTGAATATCATACACATTTAAAAATTTCATTGACTACCTAGAAAGCCCTGAATGGCATAGCTCTCCGGTATTTGAAAAAGCTTCTGGTGTATTACAGCCCCTCCTGTTCACTATTAATTAATATAATAGAATTAATTTGGGCAAAGTTGAAGTGGTCATGCTCAGCTGAACTTGGTCTTTCTCTAGGTTTTTTTTTTTTCTTCACTTCAGTCAATTGCTAATTTTTTTTTTCCTTGCCATGTCACCTCTGGCTTGCTTGTCTGAAACTAGGTGAAGTTGCTCTTCAGCTGTGTTATTGCATTGGGAGTACAAGAATAACCAAAACAACATTTTATATGTTTTACAATGTAGTCGGTCCATTGGTTTGTACATTAATGCTGTCCCATCTCAGCCATTTTTGTTTTATGATCTGTTTAAACAAAATGACATGATTTTTTGATGGGCTTGCTAAAATGTATTTGGTAAATGTTTTTCCATAATAATTTATTTGCATTTTTTGTTATTACATGAAAAGTTTATCCTACTCCATTGCACAATTAAAAAGAATTATGGGCATCTTTCATTCATTAATTTTGCTTCGCCACAGTGGAATGAACTTTTCCAAAATGTGCAAAAAATAAAAATAAAAAAATAGGTGGATGGATGGAAAAATGGTTGGGGCGAGTTCACACCTGGACTGACTAATCAATGTCTTCAGACTCACTAGAAACTTTCAGGCAACTCTGTTTGAGCCGGTTGAGGCTAAACTCAAGACATTGGCCCTCCATTAGCAGATTGGATATTGCTGATCTACTAGGATTTTCCTGCACAGGTATCTCTGTGGTTATAGAAAAACTATAAAGTGGGTAATAGTTCTGTGGGCAAAACTGCCTTTGATGCCAAAGGTCAGAGAGAAATCTCCAGAGCTGATAGAAAAGAAAGAGTAACTCAAATAACCCTTTGTTAATTGAGGTCTGCAGTGGAGCATCTCTGAACTACAGTTCAAAAAGGCTCACCAATTTAAACAATAGAAGATTGGAAAAAAAGGTTGCCTGGTCTGATAACTCTCTATGACTCCTGTGTCATTCAGATAGTGAAATTTGTCAGTGAAACAGGTGATGGTGTATTGGTGGTGTAAGGAGTGTTTTCTTGGCACATTTTTGATTCATCAGTACCAATTGAGCCAAATTTTTGAATGCCACTGTCTACCTGAATTACTGTCACTGCCAATTACCCTCCATTCATGGGTGTAATAACACAGAACAATGCCATGTCATGAAGTGCAAACCATCTCAAACTGGTTTATTGAACATGACAATGAGTTGACTGTAGTACTGTACTAAAATGGCCTTCACGGTCACCAATACAAATTTGGGATGTACTGGAGGAGCAGATTGGAAACACGGATGTGTAGGTGACCAAATCTACACAAATTGTGTGAGATAATCATGTCAATATATAAGCCAAAACCTCGGGTAAATCTTTGTAGCACCTTGTTGAATCTATGAAACAGAGAAGTAAGGCAGTAGATCTGATCCATTAACTCAGTCAGTACACTGGTGAGTGTGTAAAAGACAGAAGCATTATTTTCTTTCTCATCAGATTCGATGTACACCTTCTTTAGCTTGAATATTAGTGGTGAATATAAGACCTACCATCTGCACATTATTTTCTATTCAATAAAATGTGTTTCATATCCAGTTTGCCACACAATAAATAACCATATTTTTGCATAGCGTATGTCAACATTTGCCCTCTTGAAAATCAAACATCCTGAATGAGAAAGGACAGAAAAGGGAAAAAAGAGATCTAATCAACAAGATAATGCATTAGCTGGGGGACAGCAGCATACACCACAAACACTTTGTGTGGGAAGTGTGTTGATATGCTCCACTGAATATGAAATGTCACAACTATTTCCCTGACTTCAACAGTTGATTTCTGTTACTATAGAGACAGAAATTAGGTGTTTAAAAAGTTCTCATGCCTTTTTGATGTGAAGGACATTGTTGTCCTACACAATATCTGAAGGCACCTCCCAGGCAAATGGACTGTTTAGAGTACTTCTGTAATGATGACACTGCTGTTTATTTTTAAGTGTTTTTTTTACTGATTAAAGTAATTCAACAGAATTTATTATGTCTCACTTGCAGCACTGTAGTGTGCATTACTGTGGTATACTCATGAATATGCTACAGATTAAAAAATAATTTAATCAAATCCTCAAAAGACCGACAAAAACACCAGTGAACTGTAGCTCTGACATGGACATGAGGGATATAAATTACTGAAAAACCGCTGCGGGTGAAGTATATTGATCGCAAGTGCTCATTTTGTAATCCAAATATTTGTAGCTTGAAACAGATGTAAATATGACTGGATTGTGCTGCTTTTACGGCCCCTCATAAAGCTTGATTCACGCTGGTCTTTCTCCCTTTGGGTTTTAGGTTTCAGAAAGGGAAAAAAATTCCACCACCCCATCCAAACTTTTAGGATACTGGGTATCACAGTAATTGCACAGTCCGTATGCACAATGCTTTGGCTTGTTTTCCTCGCTCAAACGCTTGACAGACCTCCTGCATGTAGCTACAGTTGCTAAGCCATGATTGGTGTGTGGCGGTTTGCTACCGAAGAGGCTTGTAAAGGTCAAATTTCAAAAGATAAGCTGGAAACTTCAAATTATTAAACTGAATATTGCATTTAATGTCTTTATTTCAAGAGTTCACATTTACCTGATGATTAATAATAAAGCATGTTTGGCATGCTCTCCTGGGAGTCTTAAGCTCATAAGATCCTCAAGCCCGGGGCTTCCTCAAGTTTGTAAGGCTCATCAATAGTGTCAATTTGGTTTGATCAATTTACCTAAGCCACATGTCTTTGGACTGTGTTAGGAAACCGGAGAACCCGGGGAAAACCCATGCAAGCATGGAGAGAACATGTAAACTCTGCACAGAAACATCTACTAACCAAGTAAGGATTTGAACCAATGACATTCTTGCTGTGAGGCAACAGTGCTAACCATCAAGGAAAAGGAGGGAGGAGTAGGGTGGAAGGGGGAATTCTTCAAGTCGATGATAAGAAACTTTGATTATTTATAAAGTTCAGAATTATCTGACTGGTAAATTCTGCGTTGATAATGCAGGACCGGCTGTGGTCAATCATAAGCACATGATCCTTCCGAAATTAGCTTATAATTAAACTTCACTTACAATCTAAAAATGTGACCCTTAGGGCTAAAATCTGGACTCTTAATTCAATCTTTGGACTTTAATGAGGTCATAAGTGCAACTCTGTAAAGCCTATGGGCACTATCATACACCTGGCACAATGTGGCGCAAGGCACGGCGCAATACCTGTTTGCTACTTTCAGCTTGGCGCAAGAGTCATTTTGAGGCGTTGCGCCACACTCTTTAAATAGCAAATGCATTTGCGCTCATTTGTGCGCCCATAGGCATTCTGGTCTAAAAAGGAAGGCGTTCTGAGGCGCACTGCGGGCACGTTGCTAATTTGAGAAACTATAATAGATTTTTCATTAGACCAAAACGAACCCGGTCTAAACTCCAGCGCAGAGTTGCGCCTCGCTTACACACTGCTTAATAGCCTACACACAAGAGCAATATGCAAATATCTTTACATATAAAAAAAATTTAAATATTAAGACTATTAATGCGACTATTACAGTTTTTCTTGTTTGCTTTGACCTGGTTAAAGAAACTAGGTTCCACTGTATTTTCATTTTCACTATCCCAGCAGAGCAAAAGACCGGTCTTGCAAATGTGTAAACTCTTTCTCATTGGGTTGACACATTTTCCCCACCATTTTTCAAAACAGCTAACACGGATGTCATTCAAGCAGTCCAAACTCCATTGTTTTAGTTATGGTAAC
This sequence comes from Danio rerio, assembly GCF_052040795.2. Lineage (NCBI taxonomy): Eukaryota > Metazoa > Chordata > Actinopteri > Cypriniformes > Danionidae > Danio > Danio rerio. The sequence goes on from NC_141021.1 coordinate 23,977,529, forward strand.
CAAACAGAAACCATCTATTCCTAACTATTAGAAACTACCAACATCAATATGAATTCAGTGAAGCACCGGTTTGACACTACTTTACACAAATCTTCAAAAAGCAATCAGCCTGCAAACCTTATAAAACAGTGGAAGGTCTGTGTTGTTCTGTGACAGTATGGATGGAGGAGGTCAATAGTGGCTATGTCTTATACTCCCAATAGATTTGACTGTATATTGGTTTACATGTGTTTTCTCTAATATTTACAGTATTTTATTCCTTTTGTCTGTTTTTACAGTATTTCAGTTTTCAGCCACAGTTTGAAAATTGTCATGAATTCAATATAAATGTAATCAAAGCATTTCTTATTCTGGATTCAATTCTTTGCAAAAAGGCAAATTTGACAGCCCAAATAGAGACAACAAATGGCATTGGCAATAGGCTACAATGACAAGCAATGGTGGTGCACTGAGTTCTGTATTTTGTATTTTGTTGTCCATTGTGTAATGATTAATTGAAAGAGCTCATACACTTGTTTGCAAGTTGTGTTGTTTGAAGGTAAAACTAGCTTTTGTTGCATATTTTAAATGTTTTGACACGGTATGTGCCTTTTGCCAGCAAAATGTGTCATTTTGACCATGAGTGCCGCTGTTTAGGCCTGTGTGTTAACTGTTTTGAAAATGTGGAGTTTCAGTTGACAACTGCATCCAAGCAATCGAGAAAAACTGTAAACTATTAATGCACTAAATTGTTATTAAGAAATTGTAATTAATTGTTATTGGCTGTAGTGTATGTGTGTAAATAAATGTATGGGTGTTTCCCAGTGATGGGTTGCAGCTGGAAGGGCATATGCTACATAAAACCTATGCTGAATAAGTTGGCGGTTCAATCCACTGTGGCGACCCCTGGTTAATAAAGAGATTAAGTTGAAAAGAAAATAAATGAATGAAAAAAAATTCTTTCCCAGAAATGGGTTGCGGCTGGAGGGGCATCCGCTGCGTAAAAATGTGCTGAATAAGTTGGTGGTTCATTTCGCTGTGGCGTCCCCGGATTAAAGGGGACTAAATTGAAGAGAAAATGAATGAATGAATGAATGAATGAATGAATGAATGAATGAATGAATGAATGAATGAATGAAACAATTTCCATTGCGAGCCATAGCAGGAAAAAAGATATGTGAAAGTCATCAACATTCTTCAGAATATCTTTGTGTTCCACAGATGAAAGAAGCTAAAACAGGTTTGGAAGTGGATGGATAAATGAAGAAAAATATATATTTATAGGTGAACTGTCCCTTTAAGATACATTTTTGTGGATCTGATGATGGTATAAACAGGGTCTCAAACATTTTGAGCTTGTCCAATTTTAACCACTTCCACAGGTAGTCAAATTCATCCCATTCAATTTGATTGCTTTTGTAATGTAAACACTCATGTGATTGAGTACATTCAGACATCCACAAAAGATGATTACCTGAACTAACATTTACTGAGAATGTGCTGAAACATACTAAATAGTTGAGTATTTCTACCATTTTTGCTTTCACAAAAGTCTATCAGAATATTTTGTGTGTGTGTGTGTGTGTGTGTGTGTGTGTGTGTGTGTGTGTGTGTGTGTGTGTGTGTGTGTGTGTGTGTGTGTGTGTGTGTGTGTGTGTGTGTGTGTGTGTGTGTTAGTTAACATAATTCCCTTGCATTCAACCAAATCACAGTGTCATCTGAGGTGAAGTCCAAAGGGAATCATCTGGTATTCTGGTACAGGCAAGTCATCGCAGACCAGTACAGCATTATATAATGGAAAATGGTGAATCAGGCTCCCAATGTCTATTCCTCCTTGACTGACACATGAGGTCAGTACAAAGCCCTAAGGTGGGGTTAGATTTAATTAGCATCTTTCTCACTGTCTTATCTTCTGGAGTCAGAGCACTCGTATAGTCACTCATTCAAGCCATTGAGCAGCCTTTTGCTTTCTGGACTGTGAACCATCTCGCACGCTTCCTCTGCCTTAAGGAGACAGGCTTGCGTTCTCATTGCCTGTTCACTTCAGTTCAAACCAGCCATGGCCACCAAAACGAGCAATATGTCCTACATTCTACTGGATAGATGGATCTGGATATTTGCGCTTAATGCCAAATGTGCAATTCTACACGTCTTATTTACCCTCTATAAAATGCTGGGCTGTTTCAATCTGAATTTGGGTCAAATATGGACAATTACTTCCACCTTATCCACATTGTAAAAAATACAGGCTTCTATTGAATTCATTCATGTTGATCCCAACACAAATTGATTCAGTTAACACTTTTAACAATTTTATGTGGATTGAACATAAAAAAATTAAGTTGTACGTTTGAATTAGCAAAAACAAATATTTTGAGTGCATATTCTCAACTGTTGAGTCAACCCTTACAAGTAAAGCAGAAACAATGACTTTGGCACCTGATACAGCAACAACAGTTAAAGCTCAATCCACAACAGCTGCTGGGGCATCAACTGTAACAACTTTTGATGGCACACACACCTCATTGGTATTCTCAACTGTAGAGACACCCTCAACAAGTAATGTAGAAACAATTACTACTGCACCTGATAATGCAACCAACTGCTTCTGAAACTACAACAGCTCCTGAACTAACAACAACTTATGATGCTACATCCACTTCTCCAACTAATCAACACTTCACTAACTAATTTAAATTAAATGTATTGCATTTGAACTTTTTTCATTTTAAATTCGGTTAAATTTGACAAATTTTGGTTGAAATATCCATGTTATTTCATATTTCATATACATAAGGACTGGCTATTCCAAATAGAAATCTGATATATCGCAATATATTCAAACTATATGTATGACACACAGGTTTATATTTGGATTTCACACATATAAAATATATGCCATATGAAACATATATTTCAAAAATATTGCCAAAATAGCCATTCACATATTTTTAACCATTGGGATTACATGTACAGTGCTCAGCATGAGTACACCTCCCCACAAATCTCACATTTAAGTTATTTTTTCTGTAGGATGCTTGACAATATTTTCAAAATAGCAAAAATCAAGAAAAACAAAAAGCATAGAGCATTTTGTTGAAATTTTGTAGTTTGTAACTTTTTTTGCAATATTTTGAATTTAATTATATTATCTTTCCATTTCTGAATATGTTTGGTGATTAAAATATCATTTTAATAAATATATCTGTTTAATAAATCTATTTTGTTTAAATGCACCAAAATACTTTGCTTATATATTATGGCTGCCAGCGCCACTCGCTTATTTTTAAGTGACTCTCGCTCTGTGCAGCCTTTAACTGCAGCTCGTGCTGTATTGAACAGACGCACGTCACTTCATAACTATAGCAGCCTTTTTTGACTGAACTAAATTTATTTTTAATGTCTTGGTGTTTGGAGGGCTGGAACAAATTGCCTCGCTGGCCAAGTTTGGCCCACAGGCTGCCAAGTGACTAGCCCTGCACTAGATCATAGCTCTCAAACATAATTTGTGGAGGGCCGCAGCTCTGCACAGTTTTGCTCCAACCCTGATCAAACACAGCTGATCCAACTAATGAAGGTGTTCATGACTCTTTTGAACACCTCGATTATTTACTTATGATTTGTTTTTATACTAAATAAAAATCTACATTATCGATCCAATAAGTAAAGGTTTGGGGCGAGGTAGTGGCGCAGTAGGTAGTGCTGTCGCCTCACAGCAAGAAGGTCGCGGGGTCACGTGTTCGAACCTCGGCTCAGTTAGTGTTTCTGTGTGGAGTTTGTATGTTCTGATGTTTCCCACAGATGGGTTGTGGCTGGAAGGGCATCTGCTGCATAAAAACTTGCTGGATAAGTTGGCGGTTCATTCTGCTGTGGCGACCCCGGATTAATAAAGGGACTAAGCTGACAAGAAAATGAATGAATGAATAAGTAAAGTTTATTTATAAACTAATTTTGAGGGGATTATTTGCTTATGACTGCTTGCGGTTGGCCCAGCATTATTCAATTTATGATTTACCAATCATACGATTCCTAAACCAATAAAAATATCTTAGTTTCCATATCACAGTCACCTTCATTTTGTAGAATCCCCCCTTCCCCCCTACTCCTCCTCCTAAAATGGGTGGCACAGTAGCCCAGTGGTTAGCACTGTCTCCTCACAGCAAGTACATCTCTGGTTTAGTCCTTACCTAGCCAGCCGACATTTCTGTGCAGAGTTTACACGTTCTCCCTGTCCTCATGTGGGCTACCCCCGGGTTCGCCGGTTTCCTCCCACCATCCAAAAACATGCAACTTAAGTTAACTGATTAATCCAAATTGACACCATAGACATGCTCCTATTAAGTCGTTATCACTTAACAGCGATCACTCAATCATTAGCTACTACAGCAAGGAAGTTCTCGAGTCCTACCTGAGCTCAAACTCCCCTCTTGCCTTCCAATGGGAGGGAGCCCCGGGCTTGAGGATCTCATGAGCTCAGGGCTTTCTCCCAGGACAGTATGCCAAACGAGCTTTATAATTAATCATCAGCTTAGTGTGAACTCTTGAAAAGGACCTTTTGAAACTGAAAATAGTCACATCAATCTTTCTCTGCATCAGCTTTTCATGACTAAAATAGTTTTAAAACACAACGTTAATTGTCTAAAAGAAGTACTTCAGCCATGGTGTCATCCTTCATCCAGTGTGAAAAAGTAACTGCAATATTGATTCAGGATTTTTAAAAAGTTTTGATTGAGCATTTGTTTTTACAGCTGTCATTTGTATTTATGTGACCATGCAAATTTACATTTGTTGATAGACAGTTTAGGCTACTTATTAGAATTATTGGAATTGTCGGCCCGACTATTTTTAATTGGATGAACATTTTTTTTAGTCTTATGCCTTACCCAGAATATAAAAATACATATAAATATATTTAGATCTTTCACTTTAATCATTACTATTAGAATGTGAAGAGACTTTAAACCAGCACAACAAAAAAAATGTAAGACAAGCACCTTTAATTCATGCATAGTCACTTTTGCAAACATAAAAAAGTTGCCAGAGCACAGAGAAAACTCCCCTAATGAAATTCAAATGTGTAAGTAAACACCACTAAATGATTACAGACCACTGTTGAAATAAATATTCAGACAGGAAACTGCTTTGTTGTTGTATTTCTTTAAAAAAATATATAATAATAATAATAATACATTAGTGTCACACTATGATTCGCATGCTCCCAGGAGGAGGCTACTTATATACATGTTCCAATGTTTCCCTGATGTCACTGTACAGTCTGTCCTAGTCTCTGTTTCATGGTTGTCTGATTTCGGGGGACAGATTGCATAACATTTACAAGCTTGACGCACCATCCGGGTTCTCATTCGAGAAGCTTTTTATATTCTCAAAAACCACAGTCGGGTAAACCAAGTCAATCTTTAGCCCCTAGTCTATCAAAACTGGCCCTATAACATAGTTAGATACACACACACACACAGCATTTTCTCACCCAGTACCCACTGCTGTGCTGTCTCTTCAAGGCTTTAGCCTCAAGGACAGAGAGGAGTGAAAGGCAAACAGAAAAAGATACTCAGAGAAAGGGAAAATGGTTCAATGAAGCAAGATCATCGGAATCATCCACCAGAAAGGTCATTCTTCATTAAGACACAGCTGAGAGCTTGCAGTATTGAAACAAGGATTTTAGGGATTTAGACAAGTAAAATATTACAAAATTAAATTCTGAAAGATTAAATGTACTGACAACAGTTTGCAAAGTGCTACACAGCTGTTAAACTCAAATAATGACACTTTTTACATCAATTATTCTGACTGATAAAGAGACGTAGAAAAAGAAAGACAAACACAGTAGGTAGAAAAGAGCTAAAAATTTCTGAGACATTTATAACATAAATATTAACTCTTTAACAATTTAAACGTTTTACATGAAATCCTTCAAATCTGACTTTCAGCATAGCCTACCTCAATTAGGGTTTATTCCAGGCTGTAAAAAAATTCATTCACACTACAATGTCGCCCTCTTGTGTCTATTCAAACATTATCATGTTACTTCTAAATCTCTTCATCGAATTGCGTGCTCTAGAATGTAAATAAACTCTTTGCACGTGTTTATTCCGTCTGTAGATTTATGGCAAACTTGTAATAATTGTCTATCAAAACATTCACTCAACCACTCACCGCTTAAACCCACAGTGTGAACTGCCAAGTGCATGTTTATATATTATATATATATATATATATATATATATATATATATATATATATATATATATATATATATATATATATATATATATATTTACTAATCAAATTAGTAACCTTTATTAATAATGTTTTATGATATTTTAGTAAGCAGTCATATGCAGTGCTCAGCATATATAAGTACACCCCTCAAAAATATTTTAAATTCATATTTTTAATAGGAAGCTATACAGTATTTGTACATATACATTCAATAAGTCAATGCTGAAGCCAAATCTGGAGTTTATCTAACAAAATAACTTATGTTAATGGTCCAAAAACTAGTATACCCAATTTTATTTGTTATAGAAAAATAATAAATACAAATTTAAAAACAGAAAAAATCAAGAGAAGCAAAAAAATATATCGTGGAAAATGTATTTTTTATTAATATGTATTTAATTGTATTATCAGATCATAATTATTTAATTGTAAATATCATAATTTTTAGGCCAGTTTACCAAATCACTTTGTCAATTCACAACAACGTAATTAAGAAGTAACTTGTGCATTATATTGTCAGTTATGTTGGAATTTGCAAAGGCCATCTAAAATACAATTGTGCAAAGAGTCCATTGTAACAAGTTTAAAAATCAGACTTGACAAATAACATGGCAAATGGTGAAATCAGAATTTGGAAACTCTTCTAGGTGTATTGAAATATGAATATGGAGTAAACAGCAATGGTTCTCCCTAGATGTAGATCTATCATAGATCATCCAGATGCTAAAGTATGCTGAGATGACACTGTGCAGAGCGCGTCAGGAGTTGTCCTTAGAATCTGATGTGATCATCACCCTATTATCTTCTACCATGCATACTTATAACCAACACATGCTCACTAGGAAAATTTGCCCTGGTGTTCATTTTTGAGAACTGAGAATGTTCCCTGGTGTACATACGACCCCAAATCAAAAAAGTTGGAAGAGTATGGAAAAGGCAAAAATAAAAAAAGAAAGTAGTGATTTCCAATTTTCTTTAATTTGTATTTCTTTGCAGACCATACACACACAAAAAACGTCATGTTTTGTCTGGTCAACTTTATTTCATTTGTATATACATCCTTTTCTGTCATTCAGACCTGCAACACATTCCAAAAAAATTTGGGACAGGAGCAATTCAGGGCTAGCAATCGGGTAAATTGAATAAATAATGCTGTCGTTTGAAAGAGGTGATGTCAACAGGTTACTGTAATTATGATTTGGTACAAAAGCAACATCTGAGAAAGGTCTTGTCATGACTGTGTTTGTCAACCCGATGCCACTGTAGTTCGCCAGCAACTCCCAGCGAACTACAGTGGCTTAAGAACTACATTTCCATACATTCTTTCGCGCACACACCCGGTCTGTCGTATACACTAATTTGCAACCACAGCTGTCTCCGTTTACCATTGATTACCTGGACTATATATTCAACCATTCATCCTCTGTTGGTCGTTGTCGTCCTTGTTGGTATGTGTTTCCTTATTCCAGTTTGTATCCTGTTGCTAAAGTCTAGTTCTAGTTTAGTCTGTTTGAGTTCCTGGTTTGTTTGTTTTGTTTGTTACTTTGTTTTTTGGATTTTTGTTCTCTGTCACTGCACAATATGACATTAAATCTGCACTTGGATTCTACAACCCGTTTTTATTCCTGTTTCTATCCCGTACCGTGACAGGTCTAGTCCTTTAGGTGCAAATATGGGCTGAGGATCGCCAGTTTGCCAACAAATACAAAAGAATATGATAAAAATGTTTAAAAGCAATGTTCCTCAAAAAAAGATGTTAAGACATTTGAATATTTCTCCTTTAACAGTGCATAAAATAACTAAAAGATTTCAGGAATGTGGAAGAATTTCAAACATTTTTTTAAAGGACAAGGGTGCAAGCCTAAGCTGAACAATCGGGATCTCCCATCCCTCAGGTGGCACTGCATCAAGAATCGAATCAATAAGTGATATCACCACATGAGCTCAGGACTACTTTGAGTAAGGGGAAGCTGCAGGCCCGGAGACCCAACTGCACGCTCAGACTTGCGCGCACAGACCTGCACTTCCAGACCAGACAGTGCCGCCTGCTGTTGGGTTGGGTGAAGCAGCAGGTACGGAGACCCAACTGCACACTCAGACCAGCACTTTGTAGAAAGAAGCAACATCAGAAACGCCAGTAAGGTTATTGATTATTAAAGCGATTCCTGAAAATTACCAAGTTTTATGGCATAAATAAATGTGGTGTACAATATTACACAAACAATTATTTCAGTGTTTGATTTGATCAAAATTAGTGTCAAAAGAGCATTATTTTATGATATTTACAGCTTGCTCTTATTTTATGTATTATTGTACCATTCTGGGACAGTTTTCTATCAATGTTTTCTGGCCAAAAATAAAAAATGTAAGTAAAAATGTTAAAATAAACTGTAGGCTATAATATACAGCACAATTATTATTTGTAACATATTTTAGTGCTGTATAGGTATACTGTACATATTACTGTATCTGAAAGTGCTACGAAAGACAATAACAGTAACACAATAACAGTTTATCAATTATTTATAAGTTCTGTAATTATTACAAACACGTTTTTTGGACATCAAAATATCAGTTAATCTGCATAGAATTTACTATATGATCTCTCTTAGGTGAAATAAAAAATAATTTGCTTGTGGTGTGTATTTTTTCCCAGATTGATATTACAATTTAAAAAGTGGGTCTCTGCCAACACTAATACAATGTACCAAAGACTGCAGGTATTTGCAGTTTTTTGCTCTAGTAATGAAAAATCTCCCCAATAAGAATGTAAAGCATTTGTTATTTTCTACGTAAAACATAATTATTACTCCAATTATTATTTTTCACCATTTTTCTATGCATTGTTTACAACTTCACTTGTAGGACCTCATAAAAAAGTACACAAAAATAAAGTTTGTTGTGAGAAAATTACTTAGAGTACTATAATGCATGTGAAGAAATTTATTGCATATGAAGATAATATTCATTCCCTCAACTTGATACGAAACAGTGATAAATCCTAATAATAAAAAAATAACAACAAATGTCTGAAAATATTGAAGTAACTGAATATCTATTTACAAATACAATTAATAAAAATACAACAGAATTAATGCATTAAATCAAAAATCTAGTAAGTTTAATATTTCATATAATAATATAATTAATCATATAGCCTAATATTTTATAGTAGAAAAATAGTTTAAATTACAATTTAGAAGCAGCTGAAATCAGGTTAGTCGATCTTTTAAACAGCAGGTGGCACTGTGAAGGTCTGGAAGTGCAGGTCTAGCTGTCTGAGCAAGCAGGTCTGAGCGTGCAGTTGCGTCTCCGGGCCTGCAGCTTCATACTATTGTCTACTTTTGGCAAACCACAATACATAGTTTTATCCACAAATGCCAATAAAAACTGGTTTGAAACATCTACTGTAGTCAGATAAATCAGTATTTTGGGAGTTGTGTCAGTGCCCTTGAGAAAGGTAACTTGCTCTTCTGTGATGGCACCATTAATGCTGAAAAGTACATAAAGATTTTGGAGCACAATATGCTGGCTGTAAGAAGATTTCTTTATTTGCAGTTGTGTTTGAGAGCCAAGAATATATGAGCTCACGAGTACATCTGTCAGCATCTTATGTGTAAAACAAAGGCTAGTAGCAGTACTGCTTACCTCTTAATAAATGTTTTTCCATTGTGACTAAAGCTCACAGTGAACAGCACCAGTGCGAAGCAGGGAACATATTTGTTAATTCTTAAAAATGTAGCCCTGGGCATGCATTTCCAATAAGCCTGGGTTGCTAATTTCACTCTGTGAGACTCATGTAGCACATATAGTCATTTGGATTGTTACACCAGGGGCGTTAATAAACCCAAAACTAATTAAATGATAGAAACAGCCCTGATATTAAATACTTGATTTGCTTGACAATTCAATCTCATCTGCTTTAAAAATGTGAGTCGGCTAAACAAAAAATTTGTGATGCAGTGGTGCAGTAGGTAGTGCTGTCGCCTCACAGCAAGAAGGTCACTGGTTCGACCCTTGGCTCAGTTGGCGTTTCTGTGTGGAGTTTGCATGTTCTCCCTGCGTTCGCGTGGGTTCGCCTGCATTCGCGTTCCTCCGGGTACTCTGGTTTCCCCCACAGTCCAAAGACATGTGGTACAGGTGAATTAGGAAGGCTAAATTGTCCGTAGTGTATGAATGTGTGTGTATGTGTGGATGTTTCCCAGAGATGGGTTGCAGCTGGAAGGGCATCCGCTGCATAAAAACATGCTGGATAAATTGTGGGTTCATTCCGCTGTGGCAACCCCAGATTAATAAAGGGACTAAGCTGACAAGAAAATGAATGAATGAATAAACAAAATATTGTATTTATTAAATTAACAACTAATTGTCGAACTAACAAGTACTAAAATTCTAGTGTGTAGCAAATTGAGGAAGTAAATGAAATTAATGAAATATAAGATCTGACCCACTCCTCTCTCTCTGATTGTGTTAGCCTATTCAGTGGCATCTCTAATGGCACAAGTCTGGGCTAATTAATCTACTAAACACTCTGTCTCAGATATCGCTGGGAAGAAGTTCAAAAGTGACTCGATCTTCAAATTAATCTTCCAGGCTTCCCACAACTCTTACACACACATAGAATATCTGCAACAGAACAGGACACTAAATCATACTTAAAAACTACAGTAAATGCATGTTATGTGTTTATTTACTGTATGCAAGCTTACCTATTTGTTGCTTAATTTAATACGAACTATTTTTATGCCAAATAAGGGTTCAAGAGCTTTATATGACACCTTAAAAGTTTACCCATACTGATAATGTACAAAAATGACTTGTTTAGTGCTCGGTTTATCTCTCAAAGGCTCGGTTTATCTCTCAAATTTTCTAGACAAGCAAAACATATTGTCTTGTTATGCCAAAATTGGAAAAGTTTTTCCTGAAAACAAGCAAAATCCTCTGCCAATTGGGTAAATGAACTAAACTTATGTTGAAAGGAAAACAAGATTATTTTGCTTATCCCATTGGTAGATTCTTTTGCTTGTTTTAAGAAAAAAAACTCACTTAATTTTGGTATACTATTTCTTACAAGACAGTATGTCTTGCTTGTCTAGAAAATGCTTCTTGATTTAGGATTTTTTTTTTTATTATATTTAGACAAGAAACAAGATAAAAAACTAAGAAAAGCATTTCTTGCAGTGTACTGTAGGACATGGTCATAGCTCATACTATACTTTTTATATCACACTTCTGGCAAAAAGGTAACAGTTCACATTAGACATTATCAAGATGCAAAATACTGTAGGTGTTGAGTTTAAGGAAAATCTAAAAAGCAAAGTTCCCTCCAAAAAATCCTTTACTTCTATTGGCCACACCCCTATGGGTGTAAGTTGTTGGACACATCCCCATCTCAGCTAAATTCTTTTAAAATCAAGACATTTCTGCACTCCTTTCCTGGGAGATCTTCATGGGAAAAATAAGACTATCACAGCTGGTGTTCTGAGGATTTGTGATACCTCCTCAGAATGTGCTACCAGTAGCTCAATCTGTCATGTTTCATCTAACAGGGGTAGAGCATCTTGTCAGCTTCAAAAATTCATCTTTTAGAATGAAATATTTGAAATGTATTTATTTTTTATTAAGGTGGTAGTCGGTGCTTAATTTAAGCCTGATCTTGTCAAATGTAGGCATGGGCTGGTATAAGATTCTTACGATATGATAACCTTGGACAAAAAGATCACGGTTTCACTGTATCACTGTATTGTGCTCACTGCTCTAAAATATATTCTTTTTAAAGGTCTGGGTGAAAAACAAAAACTTTTTACCCCTTTGAAAACAATATATTGTGTTTTTTGAAAGATGTGTAATATTTTGGAGCAGTAAACACGTCAGGCTATTTAATTCAAATGAATCATTGACTTCTTGTCTTCAATTGTTTAAAAAAAGCAGATTTCTTTATTATTTAAAACAACATCTTTTGATATTTTTTTCTGCTGGAGATACTGTTCTAAACAACTACAACAAAAAAAATTTAAATAAAAAGTCTTAGACATACCATAGGGATGGTATTACAGAAAATTTTGGCGGTATTAAAACACTGAGTTTTCCAAAACGCGGTATACATTGAAAAAGATTATCGTCCCATGCCTTATCAGATATCAATGTTTTGCATTTCGGTACTTTTTTTAATGGATCTGGCATTAACTTGTGCGTGGTAAATACCTGTGTGTGTGAGAGAGAGAATGTGAATAAGTGAAAGCGAAGCCTGTGTGGATTGTTTGTGCGCGAAGTCACCATCCGCAAATTAAAGCAAAAGTCACATTTAACTATTGGCCCTCAAAAATATTTTCCACCATTCAGCTTTCTTACATTTAGAATCACTATCATTGGTTGGTGATTGTTTCGTACGCAGTGAGCAGCAGAAAATAAATAATGGCATAGCCTGGTCAAAAGAGAGCTTGAGAAGATGAAACTGCACCCCAGGATCAGGATAGTGGGAGACAGAAGCAAAGCAACCTCAAATCAGCCAGAATGATATAAAGAGCTTGAAGATTAGACAGAGCGAGTAATTTAATTAGGCTATTTATAGTGAACTGAACTAAACAGTGAACTGAACATAATAGTGAACTGAACTAAACAGTGATTGCTCATGCAATTTATGTTTGTAGCTATATGTTTTTATTATCCATGTCTGGCCTATAACAATATATGGAACAAAATAATCAAGACCGTTCAGAAATGTGATGCTCTTTGTTTTGCGATATCACCGTTTAATGATGTCATGTTCTAGAAAAACTGAAATTTTGTTGGACGTATGTCACAATAACTTTAATTACCTGGTTTTGTTCCAGGAGTTATTCATTTGCAAATTAAGCACTGAAGGTAGTTCATTCTGATAGACATTTGAAGCCGACAGGATGCACTAACCCATGACAGATGAGGTACGGGTAGTACATCCTAAGGAGGTAGCACATCATCAGAACAAAAGTATTGTTTAGTAAAAGTGGACCACTGCAAAATTATTCACCCCCTTGATGATTGAACCAACTGATTGCCTAGTCCTAATCACCACCATACCCCACACCTAATCCAAACCTTACCCTAAGTGAAGTTTATGTATAAACAAATTTCGAGAGGATCACGTGCTTATGATTGCTAGCAGCTGACCCGCATTATCCAATTCACTACGATCCAATCAGATGACTCCTAAACTACTATAAATACCCTGGGGTTTATTCCATTGCTATCTTCGTTTCGAAGAGGCAGCTTCACCGTAGCTAGCTCTGTTGAATAACCTACTCTGAACCAGCATGGACAACCAAAGCAGCTACCATCTACCATCTACCACCTACCAGCTACCAGCTACAATCTACCAGCTATAATCTACAAGCTACTAGCTATAATTTACAAGCTACAATCTACAGCAGCAGCAACAACTGCAGCAACAACAAATGTAGCAACAACAACTACTACTATTACTACTTCAAAACAACTCCAACAATTGCATCAACAACTTCAACAAAACATCAAACCTTCCATTTTAACGCATCTGCTTTGTCTTCAACCATATTCTCCAGCAAATGACAGCCAAAACTCCAAAGCAATTGCAATGAAACTGAACCATTACCTTTTTCCTAGCGGTGCACATGCTATGCACATGAAGGGAAGCTTTGCAATATAACTTTACCAAACATTTAGACCAAAACATTTATAAATCTTTTGAATAACAAGACTAGCGTAAACAATGATTTTAACTAAAGATACTTGCCTCTTGCCCGTCCACTGATCCATAACATTTAACAGCTTGTTTGCAGGAATGTTCAGCAGAGCAACAGCTCAAGTCATAAACAATGGTGAACTTGATCAACAAAATGGTCGCCGGGCTTTTTCACCTTTGGCACGCTTGACTGGCTCTCCTTTAAGCCAATAGCTGTAAGGAAAAGCGTCACCATCCAATAAGCTCTCTGGAGAAGGTCCCGCCCTCTCTCTTGACTCTGTTGCAAGTCTTATGAACGAATTTGGGCCAGACACGCTTGTGAATGAAGTTAAGATACCAACAAATGTTGTTCATGGATTAAAGTAAAGCCAATTACTAACATTCCATTCACAGTTTTACTAAGTGGTGACATCGCCCTTGAAGTCTTATAGAGTTCATAGTTTGATGTTAGCAATTTTAAAAAAAAATAAATAAATAATAATAATTAAATAAATAAATTATACACAGAGCACTGAGATCCAATTACACTAGACCAGTGACTCATTTATTCATACACTAGTGTCTTATGTAAGCTTATAATGGCAAGTCAGTTGGATGTGAAACAGCAACAAAACAAACTTCCTGATTGGCTGCTATGAATAGGAGGACATTTCTGACAACGGATCTTCAAATAACACTTCCAGGACCACCAGACAACCATACCCCTTATCCTCAGCTCTCCATCCATTTGCCATTCTGAGGGGAGATGAATGCTCACCTCTACCATCCTTGCACGTAGCGACATCAAGCTATCAGACCATGCATTAATAAAAAGACCATGACATTTGGCTGCAGAACCTGACCCTCATCCAACCCATTACATTTTATATGCTCTTCAAATACAATCACACTCTACATAAAGGATGCATTTCCACTCACATAGCTCACATCCTCGATGCCATATTTCTCAAATTGCTTTGAATTGCGTTGTCACCCTAATACTAACTTCTGATTTTTGATTTCAGGTCTAACCCAAGGATCTAACCCGGGCGTTTCAGTTCTCCCTTCCTTAACCTTATTCTGCTCCAATCTACAATCTGCGACTATAATTGATTGATAATAAATTCCTGATAGTACCATTCTTGCCCCACTGTTCAGCGTTCTTGTATTAGTCCTATTGACATTGCGACTTGAGAATTCTCTAGCAAAAACCCTTGATTATTGGTCTCCGCTCCTCACAATTCTATATTCCTAGCATTAACAGCACCATTCCATCAGACGAATACTCGTTGAATTATCATGATAAAGACCAAGCAATTTCGCTCATCAGTTTAGCCGGTCGCAATGCTTGGCTTGCAAAAATCGACATTTCATCCACCTTTAAAATCATGCCAATTCACCCAGACTTCTGGCACCTTTTGGCATTCATTGGCGCTCACAATTTTACTTTGCAGTCCGATAAACTTCGGCTGCAAAAGTAGTCCTAAAATTTTCTATATGTTTAAGAAGCATTATGCTGGATTTTATCTAATAACTACGAAATCCCACATAATCCATCTCCTCGATGATTTTCTCCTCATTTCCCCACCTTCTTCACCTCCAGCTTAACACCTATCGAACACCCAAAAGGTTTCGAAAATCTAGGCATCCCCCTCGCAGAGGAGAAACAGCCGGTCCCAGCACTTCCATAGAATTTCTGGGCATCAACTTAGATTCGAATAAATTTCAAGCTTCCCTTACCAAAGAAAAGATCGACCGTATAATCTCTTTATCTCAAATTTTCCTCGAGAAACAATCATGCACCAAACGCGAACTGCTATCTATTCTCGGGCATTTCAATTTCGCGATGCGCATAATTCCCCAAGGCCGCCCGTTTATTACTCACCTCCTTCAGCTCTCCTCCTCTGTCCCCGGTTTAGAAGATACCATATATCTTTCTAAACCCAGTCGCAATGAACTCAGCTTATGGATCTCCTTCCTTAAGCAATGGAACAGCTGTTCCTTTTTCTATAGCAACCTAATTTCTTCGCCGGTGGATATTAATTTATTTACTGACGCTGCCCCCTCAGTCGGGTTCGGCAGCTTTTACCAAGGTCACTGGTTTGCTTCAACGTGGCCCCCGCAGATGTTCAGTCTACCCAGAAATCAGCAATCATCTGCGCTTTCGAACTCTACCCTATAGTCGCAGCAGCGCTTTTATGGGGAGATGAATGGTCCGCCTCTAGCATTCTCGTTCATTGCGACAACTAAGCCACCGTTTATTGCATTAATAAAGGACGCTCGCGCACACACTTCCAATTATGCCCTTACTAAGATGCCTCGTTTGGACGGCAGCCAAAAAGCAATTCATTATGACTGCTAGACATGTTCCAGTTTGCAAAAATCAAATTGCTGATTCTCTCTCTCGCTTTCTTTTCCAGAAATTTCGGCTCTTGGTACCGGAAGCAGACCAGCATCCAACACCTGTTCCACTCTATTCACAAATTATATTGCCATAAAACTTCCATATCTCTGATCCTTCACGCTGTCGCACCAAGGACCCTTGAGTCGTATCTCACAGCATGGAAATCTTATAAATATTTCCATACCCTGTATCAAATACAGTTCCCAGATTTTTCATTGCTTACCATCACCTCATTTATTTCCCACCTCCATACAGCCAAAAATATCCAGGCAAGCTCCATTAAAAGCTACCTTAGTGGGGTCCAATTTTTCATAAATTGATTTACGGGGCCACCTCAGAAGCCATTTCTAACGCTCAAACTTCCCTCCTCATTAAAGGTATCCAGAAATCACACCCCCCCCTTCCTGACACTAGACTACCCATTACACTCAATATTTTAGCAAAGTGCATACGCACACTGCGCAAAGGATACCTCTCACTCCACACAGCCCGTACACTAGACGCCATGTTTACCCTGGCTTTTTTGGCTTCCTGAGGTGTTCAGACATGGCTATCTCATCCAATTTCAATCCCGCAATACACCCCACTATATCTGATCTAACACTGCTGAATGCTGAAACACTCGCCTTTTTCATTAGGCAAGCAAAACAGACAAGACAAGCAAAAGGCATTTTATTTACATTTTTAACATTTTTCCCCCACACAGCCATTCCAAACTCTCCTAGCTTTTCTCCATTCAAGGAGAGCAAAGGAGTCCGACCCACTGCCCCATTTTTTACTGATGGCGCTAACCGTCCAGTAACCCGTTTTTGGTTTCAAAAACATCTGAAAGAAGTCCTTCGCCTTTCGGGCGTTTCCCCCGAATTATATTCCAGCCACTCATTTAGAATTGGCGCAGCCACCACAGCAGCTCACAAAGGTCTATCCACGCACCAAATCTAGACCCTAGGCCGCTGGTCTTCAGATGCCTTCAAAGCTTACATTCGCCTCAGCCGATCCCACCGCAAGCCCAGCTAGCCCTAATCAGCTAAATTCCAAACTCCAACTAGGGGTACGAGCTCGACCCTAAGTAGGCTGGAGTACGCGTGTGTGTGTGTGCTTGTGTATGGGTGCGCATGGGAATGTGTGTGATTGCTCGCGCAAATACAGCGTGCGTTTGCACACGTATACATGCTTGTTTGCACGCGGATATGTATATAGGTGCGGGCGTACGTCTAAGTATGCATATGTACGTGCAAGCAAATGAGTATGTGAGCCTAGGGGCATTACATGTTGTGCAGGTTGCATGTATGCTCTTAACCCTCCTTTCAAACCTACTATGCTCCTTCCTTCACCATGCTCTGACCCCCGCAGGGGTCCAATCCGAGTTTCGACTCTCGCGAGTCACCCCTAGCCCATCCCCGGCCACCCCTTCACTACCACCTCCAGTAAGAGCCTGCACTACCCCCTCCCTCTTCCCGACTCTTACTGCCCCCCCCCCCCCCCATAGCTCTGACCCCCGCATGGGTCGCGCTGAGCTTCGACTCTCGCAAGAGTCACCATTTGCCACCCACCTAGGCCATTAGAAATGGTATGTACGCGCATGTTATACGCATACATCCGATGTATACCTGTTCCGATGCGTGTGCATGCACATGCCGAAACAGGAATAGACGCACGTGCATGCTCACGCACACAGGTCATTCCCTCTCTCATTTTCTTCCTTTGGCGTCGAGTTCTTCCGCCCTCTCTTTTCTTCCTTTCTCATAGGCCATCAATCCTCAGCTCTAACTCCTGCAGGAGTGACTAAAACGAGCTTCGACTCTCGCAAGAGTCCCGCCCCGGCCACCTCCTGCAGCAGTCTCCACCGCCCCCTCCCTTTCCCAGACTTCAGCAGGAGAAATGCCCACAGCAGCTCTGACCCCCGCAGGGGTCGCTCCGACTCTCGCAAGAGTCAATCACCGCCCATGCCCGGCCCTTACCATGTAATAACCATATATATTCATATATATGTATATATGCATATATACTCCTATATTCTCCTTTTTTCTTTCTGGCGTCGAGATTCTCCGACTGGCAATGATTTGCCCCTTCTTTCTTCCTTACAGCGTGAGTGCTTCCGCTACTTTTACCCTTCTCTGATCTTCCCCCTTATCTCCTTACCCTCCTATTTTCTCAATTTCTTTTCCAGCGTTGAGTTCTCCGCTAACTGTCTTTCTTTCAGCGTCACTCTTTCACTATATTCTTCCTTTCGCTTAGGCCCTCAATCCTCAGCTCTAGCTCCCGCAGGGGCGACTAAAACGAGCTTCAACTCCTGCCGGAGTTCAGGCCCTGGCCACCTCCCACCCTCTCATGCAAGAGTCTCCACCGCCCAAATCTTCCCGACTCTTGCTTGAGCAATCTAACCCCAGCTCCCACCCCCGCAGGGGTGTATATATTTGAGCCTTGACTCCCGCGGAGTCAATCCAGCCCTGCCCTCACCCCGCATAGGCTCTAGCAGTCTACTTTGCTCTGCTCCCGTAGAAGCTTCTCTTCCTAAGCTATCAACGCTATATCCAGCAGCCGGATATGGCTTGTTACACCTGCTTTTTGGGGGGCTCTTCAATACGCGGCTGCTGTCCCGAGCTATTCAAAGGCATTTTGGGGAGTTCTCGAGATCTACCTGAGCTCAAACTCCCCTCCCGCTTTGCAACGGGAGGGAGCCCTGGGCTCGAGGATCTCATGAGCTCAGGGCTCTCTTCCGGGACAGCATGCCAAACAAGCTTTATAATTAATCATCAGCTAAGTGTGAACTCTTGAAGTGAAGTTTATGTATAAACTAATTTCGAGAGGATCACGTGCTTATGATTGCTAGCAGCTGACCCGCATTATCCAATTCACTACGATCCAATCAGATGACTCCTAAACTACTATAAATACCCTGGGGTTTATTCCATTGCTATCTTCGTTTCGAAGAGTCCCCCCTTCCTCCCCTACTCCTCCTTCTTAGATGGGTGACACGGTGGCCCAGTGCCTAGCACTGTCGCCTCACAGCAAGAATGTCTCTGGTTCCTGGCTTTACCAAAACTAGCAGACATTTCTGTGTGGAGTTTGCACTTCTCCCCGTGCTCACGTGGGTTTCCCCAGGGTTCCCCGGTTTCCTCCCACCGCCTAAAAACATGCAATTAAGTCAATTGAACAATCCAAATTGTCAACAGACACGCTTCTAGTTAGTAATTAATTTCAAGAGCATTCACTTGCTACAGCAGGGGAGTTCTCGAGATCTACCTGAGCTCAAACTCCCCTCCCGCTTTGCAACGGGAGGGAGCCCTGGGCTCGAGGATCTCATGAGCTCAGGGCTCTCTCCCGGGACAGCATGCCAAACAAGCTTTATAATTAATCATCAGCTAAGTGTGAACTCTTGAAACTGAGGAATGAGCAGAAGCATAAACTGGTGGGGGTGCTATTTTGGGTACTACACAGGCCTTCCGATCACAGCTGGAATAGCAATGGGACATTATTGTCAAGCAAATCACCAGGCCTGCACATATAAGCCATTGACAAAAAAAAACAATACAAGCATTAGATTTTGTAAATCAAGGTGATTTTGTTTTTCTCTGATGATCTGGTTGTGTTACCAATGTTGAACTGCCAACCTGCACTGTCTTATTCCCTATCTCACTCTCACTGCCACATCTAATGTAGTGTCTCTGAATATAATTGGCTCCTTTTGCTTTTGTTTCAGTGAAGGTGGCAGACAGTCAGCAATGAAGCAACTGAAAATACTGAAACTGCCACAGGATAACCTGTTTTGAAAAGTAATTGCAATTATTAATCATACAATTCTGACTATTCTGATCTGTTTTTTTTTTTTCTAAAAAGCCTGAATTCAGAAATAAAACAGAATTGTGATGTAACTTCCATGACAAGCATTAGGAAAGAGAGTAATAAGAAAGAAGAGGTTTTGAGAGATAAAACTTGATATTGCTTGAGGGAAACGTTAGGATCTCGAGCGTATGTCTCACAATTCATGGAATTGTTACAGGATTGTGAATTGATGCTGCATTCAGGTCATGCATGTCGTAATTACTGTCATTCTGAGATGACAAAACATGACGTTCTTGTCAAGATCTGTTCACACCCTCAGGCAGGGAATTGTTTGTTTCTATGGCAACACTATCAACAGCTAAACGAATCTAGTCTCCACAGAAATCGGAGTTCCTCGATAAGTGGCCATAATGGGAGTGTTTTTTTTCCACTGCATAACCTGATGTGGTCATATCAAGTATATAGGTGAGGTCATCATAAAGGTCATAATTTTCATTGCATAATTTGGAACACAGGTGTCAAATACAGCTCCTGGAGGGCCACAACTCTGCACAGTTTAGTTCCAACCCTGCTTCAACACACACTTACCTGTAGGTTTCAAAGGCTGTTTCTAAACTCCAATAACGCTGAGAACAGGCCTGTACTCTTGTGAAGTCTTGAAAGGTCACTTAAGAAGAACCAACTCGGGAGACCGCAAGAACAAAGAACGCATCCTGTGAGAAATGAGATGCTGCATTCTTCCTGATGGTCACGTAACCATTGAAAATTACTTTCATTCAATGATTTACTGGTTTCACCCTTTTCAACATGTTTAACATGCACAAAAATATTACAAATATACTTTGCACAATACAAATAATCTGATTTTTATACAAATTTCAGCAAATAAACAACCTTACTGTGTTTATGCCTCTATTAAGATTTTCTTGTTAATGCATACTTTTACCGATCCAGAAAAAAAATCTCCTCTTTCTTGTATGTATGCATGCATGCGCATATATTTATATATATATATATATATATATATATATATATATATATATATATATATATATATATATATATATATATATATATATAAAGGATGTCCCGATACAACATTTTAACTTCCGATACGATACCGATATTGCAGCCATCCGTCCGATACGATACCGATATAAATCCGATATCAGAGCAAATTATGACTTTGTATTTTTATTTAAATTTTAATTATACTTTATTTTTACCTATTTTGTTGAGTCGAATGTATGAAAGGCTAGATCAAACAAGTCAGCAACACTAAGTATGAAAAAAACAACCAGTTCATTAACTATTGGTTGCATAAATTTGAACCTTTTACATAAGAATTTATAAAATGAATTAAAGAATAAATATTAAGACCCAGAAAAATATCTTAATTGAATAAACAAAAATACATTTTTAAAGTGCAAAATGCTAATTAAAGGTCACTTCAGTTATTTATTTTTACCATCAGCAAAGAGTAGAAACAGCTGACAGCAGGAACATAAGAAAAAAAATATTGTTTATTGAACAACTGTTAAAGGTTCAGTGTCCAAAATTTCAATTTCACACACAGCTTTTTGATAAATTTTTGATCCAGCTGAGCTGAAAAATAGCTTTCAAACTGGGCAGCAGAAATAAGTTATTGTTAAGTTAATAAAAATGTGCAGTACGGTTAGTACAAACATTTACATGATCAGAGCTATTTCATCTGTGTTTGTATCATAAGAAGATTAAGGCTGTATAAATGTTCCAAACATCATTAATTTTATAATATATATTGCACATATTATATTAAACATAAAAATACTTGCAGAGGCTAGATTGAATAAACTTATGGAATAAAATAGGAGATTGTGGTGAAGGAGGGACTCCAAAAAAAACAAAAATTTTCAAGAGGTAAGTGGGCTAGATATTCATACATGGTGCTGGTTATTGTGTTTAGCTGAGTAGTTTGCACCTGAGCCCAATTAAATGATTATCTGCTCGTGTCCATTAATAGACATTATGAGGGGAGGTACCGTCACCACTTGCCTTTCAAGTGGATGCTGCACATTTGTGGTATTTAAGGAAAATACTGCTCATTTCATAGTAAAGTGCTTTGGGTATATACTGTAGCAGTATAGTATAAATTCATTTGGCACTCGTGAAGCATATCCAGAGATGGATACTTTAAAATGAGCAAAGCTGCTTTTTTTTTTTTTTTTAAAGACATAATAAATAAGAGCTGTCATGAGGGTGTAAAAGTGACATTCAGATGTCCAAGAAAAAAACTAATTATAATATTCAAGTAAATATAATCAAACTCACTTTAAATAGACTGAGAATTTATGTTCTCCATCGGTTTGTCAAAAAACAAGAACA
Source organism: Danio rerio (assembly GCF_052040795.2). Classification (NCBI taxonomy): domain Eukaryota; kingdom Metazoa; phylum Chordata; class Actinopteri; order Cypriniformes; family Danionidae; genus Danio; species Danio rerio. Next base: position 23,999,980 of record NC_141021.1, read on the forward strand.
TTTAAATCTAGTACCTGAGGATCTATTATTTCTTTTCAGCACCGATAATGCAATGTGTGCATCAACAATAGTCACATCACAGGATGGCCAATATTGATTAAGAATTAATCTTGACCTGGAGAAAGTTCCAAACACAATATGCGTGGAGTCATATCAGAGGTTAGCAATAATATAGTCATTAACATGCATTTAAGGACTGTGAGCATTTTCAAAATTTACTTATTACTTTATTATTGCTCATTCATTTTTCTTAGCTCCAGTGTAAACAAATGCTCACTTGTTTAAGCACAAGCCACTCCTCCATTGCATCTTTCCAAAAAAAATAATGGATTGTCCTAATTGAGCTATTCAAGCTCTAGTAAGACCATTCATGTCACCCTATTGACCTTATTCTAAAATGCGGTCTTAGAACTTCCGATTCTGTCACCTATGGGAGAAATGACTAGGAATAATAAACGGCAGAAAATGGCCAAACTACTTGCTCAACAAACAAATGTTTGCATGACTACACAGACCAAGTAGCATAATATAATAAGAAAATAATAAATTGCAACTTTAAGCAGCGTAACGAGCAGTTGTTAACGTCAAAAAAAATGAATGGAAGTGAATGAGACCGGAAGTCGCGAGACAAAGATTCAAATGGCAGCACCCACTCGACAGCTGAGAATAAGGTGAATACATCAATGAAAACCAAAATATTGCAATGTCCGACTTTACCAATACTAAAAGCAGCTCAACTAGCGCCAAACTATTATTTGTACTAGACTACATAATTGTTTGCTCACATAAGGGTTTGCCAATTTCATTCTCCTGTGTCTGCCCTTAAATCCAGGTGTAAACATATAAAACAGTCAAGTCAGACAAGTCACACTAAATGAGATCACCCTTCTGCCTTTATTTTGCACATACTTGCACCTTCAAGCTTAAATTTTACATTACATTTCTGCTAAACATTAGCCCCTCAAAAAAAAAAAAAATAAATAAAGTGCCCAAAGAAATTAGAACTAGAAGTGGTACATCAATCTAAAATAAAGTTTAGACATTAGAATAGTGGTGAATTTATACAAACTTTTAAATTAAATAAATAATAAATTAGAAAAATGACAGCGATTCACAGTCTGAAAGACAGGCAGGCAGGCAGTTTGTGTAGCATGTTTCAAGGCATGGTTAAGGATTGTGTGCTCTGTATAGAAGTGGTTGAAGGGTTTTGTGGAATTGTTCGTACAGTAGTTTGAGCTCGGATGTCTGGCTCCTCTCAGGCTTTGCAGAGAGCAACAGCAGAGAAACGCACCTCCCCTTTCTCTCGCTCCATAAACTCACGGCACACCCTTGCCGCATCCTAAAAGACACATGAATTCACTATTTCAGTCTCACAAAATGACTCCATGTTTTCAGATGCTCTAAATATACCGTTCTGACCAGCATGGCTGTTCATAAGAGAGAACATGCAACAGCTGCCATAAACATCAGTGACCAAGAAAGGAAAGAAAAAAAAAAAAGAAAAAAAAAAATTGCTCACCATGACAAAGCTGTCTGGTTTTGTAGGCCCATGACTCACAGGTCCATCAATTCTACCATCTGAGGTACAAAACACATGGTTTAAATTCACATATGTAAGAAAGTTTATCATTTAAAATGCAGGTCATTGGCACAATAGCACATACACTACATGTCATCCACTTACCCAGCTCATAAAGGCGACCGTTTACATTGACAAATGTAATAAAATGGAAATTGACTTTGTCTGCCTCTGGCTGTTGGAATAAGAGTTGGAGAACAAGAAAACGGTTTAATCTAAACAATTTAAGAAATTATTTAGTGTTGTGCATATGTCAGTCTGGCCTTACCCGACACTGACCCTCATCAGCAACAGCATCATGAGTTTCTTGGATAGCCTGAGTAAAAGCATTATCTTGAGTTAATTTGAAAACACAAAAATCAAGCCTGAATAAATTTGTTCTCTTTAAACACCATTCAAAGTGAAGCAGTACAATATTACCATCTACTGGTGGCTTAATAAAAAGGACAATTTAAAACTGGGCCTTAGTCGCATGAACTTTGCAGCAATTCTAAAATTTCAGTTTCTGGGTTAAAGGAGAAAAAAAAATGTGGGAAATCACATGCTTTGTGTGGCTTGACATTAATAAATACCTTATTTTGTTCAAGTTCTTTGGCTCGTTCTGCAGGAGACATCCCTGAGGTGGCTTCTAGAAACTTCTTTAGTGCAGAATTATTATCTGCAGACAGTAGGGAGGGGGGAGAAAAAGTAAAATAAAAAATAAAATGAATCATTACCCATTAAGCGGTTTTTGTTTTTAAAAGATGTCTAATAGACATCTGAACATGGTCATCTTGGCTAAAACAAGGCTAAATTTGGGCTGTCAGTGAACATCCAATTCCAAGAATTGCCCAACACAAGACTAGTCATCAAATAAACAGAAATGAATGACTACAAAGTCTGTCTAATCAGTCTATTTGATAACTAGTACAGTTTTGGGCTATCCTTGGATGTCTATTAGATTTTCACTGACAGCCCAAGTTTAGCCTTGTTGTAGCCAAGCTGTCTACATTTAGTTGTCTATTAAACACAAAATTGTTTGTTGGATAAGCAGCCGCTCACAAATTTAAACTGCCTACAAATATAAATATATATATATATATATATATATATATATATATATATATATATATATATATATATATATATATATATATATATATATATATATATATATATATATATATATATATATATATATAAATAAATATATATATATATAAATAAATATATATATATATAAATAAATATATATATAAATAAATATATATATATATAAATAAATATATATATAAATATATATATATATATATATATATATATATATATATATATAAATATATATATATATATATATATATATATATATATATATATATATATATATATATATAAATATATATATATAAATATATATATATAAATATATATATATATATATATATATATATATATATATATATATATATATATATATATATATATATATATATATATATATATATATATATATATATATATATATAAAATTTACATCCCTAGAGTAGTGCTCAGATTCTTGAGACCAATATCAGATTCTATTGTAAACGACCACAAACTGACCCATATGCATGCCCCCAAAAAATTTTTTTTTGAAAACCAAGGCAATTGAAGTCAGAGTTAGTTAGTTAAGTTAATTAAAAACAGAATTATGGAGTTGATTGATGAATTTTGATATAACGGTCGACTAATTCTCAGCTATCTGCCGACACTGCTCCAACAGACATTCTCTTTTCAAAGTACTTCAACTTGCACTAACCCTAACCTTATGGTATACTAATATTCTAAGAATAACTTAAACGTAGATGTAATGCAACCTATAAACAAAGAAAACTGGGTGTCATTTTATTTTTATGGTCTCTTTCACATTTCAGTTTAAACTAGTGAATCTTATTCACAATAATTTTGACTTCAGACTTAAGTTTCAATGAAAAACATCTGTTCTGAATCTGATAAAGTCAGAAGATCAGATTTGATGTGATTTATGCTGTTCATACAATAATAAAGCCTAATTTATGATCAATACAAGTGTACTCCATATTTCGTTTTCCACATCAATCAATAAATAAACACTCAAAAATCAAGGTCATCAGCTCTGTTCCTTAAACATATCCACTTACCAAAATCAATACTGTCCTGGTTGTTGGCCACAGCATGAACCAAGCCCACAGTTCCACAGGAGTTGACCACAGTTTGTTTCAGAAAATACACATCTTTACAGTCACCAACAGATTGTTTAGAACGGAAATCCTCATGCTAAAAAGAAAAAAATTTAATTAATTTAAAACCAACAATGAACAATAAGGTCCCATTCGTTAAACGAATGTTTGCTTAAAACTGAAAATGGTCCCTTACTCAACCTTCACTCATCTCAAACCAGTTTAAGATTCTTATTTGTTGGACAAGTTACTTTGAAATTCTGGAAAATCGCAACCACCGAGTTGCATGGTGATTGCTTTTCCTACCATGGAAGTCAATGGTTTCAGGTTTCTAACATTTTTCAAAATATCTTGTTCAAGTAAGTCATGGGGGGGGGGGGGGGGGGGGTTTAGCTAACATTCAAAAAAGGCTTTCTTAAACTTAAATGTTTACAAGTTTGCTGGCTCATTCAGCCTTTTTAAAATGGTAAACAAACACATTAAAGGCTTGCACATTTTTTAAAGAGTCTCGAACCCAAGGCTCAGCTTGAGCTCTAGGTTTGAACTTCCCTATGAATGCCTTTCTGTAAAGATAAAGACTGAGGAGAATAAGAAGATGGGGTGGTGGAAGCATGACAGAAATACTGCCACAAGGACAGTGAAGCAAAGGCTGCCGATTAGATGTGCACAATGATAATTATTGACATGGATGAAATGTTATTAGACTCCTCCTGAACCTACATTTAGAAAATTTATTTTCATTTTAACATTACTCAATACAACTTTGACTTTTTATGATGTATTCGTAAATATTGATCAACAAACCAGGAATTAAATGTATGGTTAAGGTTCACAATGAACAAAAAAAGTCATAACAAAATGCAATTATTAAGAATTTAAATCCAAGGTCATGCATTAATATTAAATAGATTTTACTGTGGGATCAACTAAAATCAATAAGTTAAGACACTCATTTTCAATACTTTTAGCGCACAATAAGAGTTACAGTTTTAATATTTGCTATAATGAAATTTTAGCAAAGGTTTAAAAATACTTTGGTTTACCACTTTAATGAAGTACATCACTTCAAGTGACCACGCCCTTGTCAACTGATGTGCTCATGTGCGTGCCAGCGTGCGTCGGTACGTACCTGTTGCGTTAAAGGGAAGAGCAGCATCATGGCACAGCAGGGTGAGGGCACTCCTGACAAAGATTCATCTTCTAGACCCAAAACATCGACAAAACGCCATTTCGAGCCCACACCCAGCTTGCTCAACACCTACACACAAATACAGGAGAAAACAAAACATCTAAATACCGTTATCTATGCAAAAAAGAAAAAAAAAAGTCTAATATACTCAGAGTAAAACATAACAGGGTAATTTCATTTTCGCCTGTGTATTATTAACAACTATAGATAAGCGATACATCTGAATAGAGGGATTATGCACGGACACTTTTATTTATTAACCATGCATGATACGTGTTATGGTGACGATGTGTATAAGTCCACGCCCTTTCGGTTTAGATTTAGGGCCAAAACAGTGTAGCCACGAACGCCACAGTCCTCTACAGACAGCCAGTCTTCCATCATCACATATGACTCAGCGAACGTACCTTATTCAGCATCTGAAAACAAACCAAGCGCACACAAACGACATGGTCATTACGAAGAAAGCGAAGCCACGTACGATACACAGTTCGGCCAGCGAGGAAAAAGTAACGAAATAGCTTCAGACCTCTGGGTTTATTTCCATCGGTTTCCACTCCATGGTTGCAGACGGTCGTGAACGTCACTCCTCAGAGATGTGAAAGGCGCCGCCCGAGAAACACAAACCAGACAGGAGGAGCACGAGGACCATATATGCGCCCGGTCATATTCCATTTACACAGACCGGAGGGGTGTCCGTTCACATACAAGAGCTCTTAATGTACTGCTGACATAAATATTCACTACGCAAGGGGAACTTTTTTGTGTATTTCGAGTGTCAGATATTGTTATCGCAACACGGAAGAGAGAGAAACGGAAAAAGTTGGTGTTTCCCAAAAATAGTTCGGTCCGCCACCGGACGGTTCTGGAAGCTACTATCTTGCTCTCTTCCAAAAAATCAATGTAATTTCAAAGTGCATTATTTTTATCAAGTACAAATGTTGTCTACTTGCATGTAATGAAACAAAGCTGCATAAATCACAGCTGAATAACTCAATTCAGCTCTGCTCATTTCTCTTAAAACTCATTTTGACCTTAGTGTTGGTTAATAGGTCTAGCTAATTTATGACACATTTTAAGCAATTGTTTTAAATGTTGGTTATATTTAAGATTTGTTTACTTTCTCCCATATTTCCGTGTGTCTGAAATGCACATATAGAAATGTGAGTTTCTAAGGACTATTAGTGGATGAATAATAGAAAAATTCTTTGGTTTGGCAGTCAGTCCTGTAGTCAACCTTAAAATTATTACTAAATTAATGTTTAGTTCAAGTTTATTTATTTATAAATATTTATTTAGTATTTAGTGAAATATAAAATATTCATTTTCTTTTCGGCTTAGTCTCTTTATTAATTAGGGGTTGCTACAGTGGAATGAACCGCCAACTTATGCAGCATATGTTATATGCAGCAGACGCCGTTCCAGCTGCAATCCAACACTGGGAAACACCATACATACTCATTTACACATATAGACTTTGGACAATTTAGCCAACCTAATTTACCTGTAGTCCATGTCTTTGGACCTGTGGGGGAAAACCAGAGCACCTCGAGAAATTCCACGCGATCCGGGAGAACAATAGCAACTGACCCAACTGAGACTCGAACCAGCAACCATCTTGCTGTGAGGCGACATCACTACCCACTGCACCACCGCACCACCCAGAGAAAATTATAAAAACATAAGAATAATAACAAGAGAAACAACAGATATAAATTTAAAAATAAAGCAATAATCAAAAACTATAATAATATTAATAGGCCAAACAGAAAAGTTACGTTTTTAAAAGTGATTAAAAAATATAGTTTATTCAAATCACCTATACCGTGTGTATTTGGACTGTGGGGGAAACCAGAGCACCCAAAGAAAACCCACACGAACACAGGAAGAACATGCAAACTCCACATAGAAATGCCAACTGAACCAGCCGGGGCTCGACACAGAGACCTTCTTGCTGTGAGGTGACAGTGCTAACCATTGAGCCACTGTTGCCCCAGGTAAGTCCTAACAATGCAGGATGATCAAGTACACACTCATGCAAAAACATTTTTTTGCATGTCAATCAAACCTTGATGCCTGCAAAAGGACACTGAAGTGTTTAGTCTAATCAGGTTTAAAAGATTGTTTAATTCAGCTAAATAATCATCTAAAGCTAAATTATCTAAAATTTGCTAAAATATGATTAAGCCACGAGCAATGCGGCGGTGCAGTGGGTAACATGATCACCTCACAGCAAGAAGGTCACTGATTTGAGCCTGATTCGAGATTCGAGTTGGCATTTCTGTGTGGAGTTTGCATTGCATCGGAGCACGCAGGGAGATCGTGTTCGCATAAGTTTCCTCCGGGTGCTCTGGTTTACCCCACAGTCTAAAGACGTGATACAGGTGAATTGGGTAGGTTAAATTGTTTTCAGCTTAGTCCTTTTATTAATCTGGGGTTGTCATAGCAGAATGAACCGATAACTTATCCAGCATACTGTATGTTTTATGCAGCGGATGGCCTTCCAGCTGCAGCCCATCACTGGGAAACCTCTTTTCACACTCATACAGTACGGACAGTTTAGCTTACCCAATTCACCTATACCACATGTCTTTGGACTGTGGGGGAAACTGGAGTAACAAGGGGAAACCCACGCGAACACGGAAGAACATGAAAACTCCACACGGAAATGGCAACTAACCCAGCCAGGGCTCGAACCAGCAACCTTCTTGCTGTGAGGCGAACATGCTAACATGCTACATTATTATTATTATTATTATTATTATTATTATTATTATTATTATTATTATTATTATTATGAACAACAGTCATTTGTGTATTCAAGCAATAAACCTTACAGGATTTTCAATGATAAAGACTGATTTCTATTCTTTTAAATTTACTTTTACTTGTTACATGTGTGTTTTTGAATCAGTTTTAATTGGTTTGGTCACAACAGCTTTAATCCTGACACCCTTTTTAATCATTGCATCCTTTTGTTTAATAACAGCGCTGTGGGAATTGTGTTTGGGCTTGAAATTTAATCAGAATGTATGCATCTGAGTGTGAATGATTAACAATGGGACATTTTCTGAATAAAACATTAGATTTATGTAACATGACACCCATCTTTGTGTGTTTGACATGTCTTAATATGTTGCTTTGCAAATAGGCTAGTTTTTCTCTTTGCCTTATTAAACAGTAAGAGCACCTGCTCAATCCGTTTGTTGACCTACAGGGTGGGGTACCATCTAAGGTTTCACAAACCATATTCTCCTCATGGCACAAGTTCCTGTTTATAAATTTGTTTTAAAAAGTTATCTGCACTTTATTATTTTTTATGCCTGGTGCCCTGAAGCAGTTCACTGATTTGATTTATGACAGAATTGTTGAAATCAAAAAGAAAGGAAAAAACACCACTACCCATAAACCACAGCGAGGGGGTTTCTAGGGTGTGGCTCAACAAATCGTAGTCAAGTTTAATCCTCCTACTAGCGAATTTCACTCCTCATTTCTGCTGCTTGCTCGCTTTGTCCTGTTGCTCATCCGAACTTAGAAAGTCTTCTCCCGGTAAGTGCATGAAAATACACATTTAGCCTAAATACCATTACTATAACTTTCCTACTCATATTCTATAAAGCAACCAGGTAATATGCTACCTGTCTGAGAACTCAAATTATTTAAATGTTTCAAATTATTATTTTTTTATTATTGACACTTTGTTTATTCAACGTTGTATCTTTGTATATTGTGTAGTATGAATAACTCGACTATAATGTTACTAAGGTATCGTTTTTTTTGTCGCTTTTTTCAGCTTCGAACTCTTTGAAGTAGCCTATAGTCCACGAATCTCAAAGATGGTAAGTTTATCTAACATCTTGTGTAACACGCATTAACATTGCGAACGCATTTATTTATGCATCTTATAAATCTTCTCTGAGAATAATCCTCCTAAAAGGTACTTATTCCACAGTTCATGTGTCGACGCCCATTGCTGCCTAAAACTGTTAAAGTGATGTCCGTACTTCTGTCAAACGCATACTACAAAACAAAACGACGCTTTATTAACGTGTATAACCATAAGAGACACATTTGAGGAGAGTTTTACTTTAGGAAAAGATATCGACTAAAATTAGCCTATTTCAGAGCGAGTGTAAGTTTTCACAAACAAGCGCAAATGTTTAGGAAGATCAAAAGTGTTGTAAAAGAGAGCACGACGATGACTCATTGATGTGGGCTAAACTATCCAAAGGGTGTTCCTCCTGTCTGCTTCAGTTCTCTCCTCTCTGTTCTGTTCCTCTAATTCACTCATACACAACGCAGTCAAAGTAAATTAATGGACAGTTTCCGACAACGTGGCGACTAATATAAGACAAATGATGGGCTTGACTACAAATAAGGATGTGCATACTGGAAAATCTGAACAGTCTAAAACATACTATCAATGTGTATTTTATACTGTAGATCCCGTACAGTGAAAGTTCGAATGTAAAGTTGTTTTGATCTGTTAAACCAGGTAGATTAGAAACCAACCAAAATCGTTGCTCTAGGTAAATTTAAAATGGCTCTCATTTCCATTTATTTGAATATGTCACAAATGTTTGCACACTGATGTATGAAAAGCTGTAATGACTCCAACTGGCAGATCACAGTCGCCAGTACTGCAACAAAACACAAACAAACAAACCAAAAAAGAAAAACTAGGAAGTAATTGAGTTGACCTGTTTTGTTAAACTTGTTCAAAGACATTCAGTGACATTTGGTGCTTTTATTTTGTCATAGTTTTTAATGATTTACCATTCACTTCAATGAATGGAAGCAACAGAGTAGTTTCAACCAACTCCATCTGTTGAATTGTCAGTGACCACAAAAAACATATTTAAAAAATGTGTTCTAGTTTTTTAAACACAGGAGCCTTTGGGAAATTAAATGTAAATAAATAAAGTAAAGGTCTAAAAATCAGTTTTTACAATGGTTGTGAAATGGAAAGTACTGTATTGGCAAGTAACAGTCTGCAAATTCAAACTCGCTATTATTCATTCTTGTAATCACATGTGATATTGTTGAATGTTTTTAAAATAAATACTAACTTAATAATATTGTCAAATCTCTGGAAGTGTTGGAAAGTAGGAACATGGTAATGTGGCATTTAAAATATACTTTTTTTGTTGTTGCTCAGAATATATTTATTTGATCTATCATCTCGTGTCTCCAGAATCAGTGAATTCTGCCCGTTTTGCACAGATTCAATCTAAAGTGCAAGGTGTTGCCATGATATGTCAGTAGGAATTTTTTTTCTGTTTGCAGTATGATTTTAAATGGATGTTTGCAGATTCTTGGATAACCATTGCATTCAGGCCTGAATTATCCAACACATTCCTGTGGCTGAGAGATTAACATGCTCGGGACGAACAATGAATGTCTTTTCTAAAACAAAATGACATTTAGTTTATCATATTAAAAAAGCTGTGAGTAGTAATTGGAAAGTGTCTTAGACAGCAGCTGATTTAGGTTATTTAAACACGATAGACATGTTCACCTTGCTTATTGGACAATCCCCGAGGACTTGACAGCATTTAGTTGCTGCATTGGGATAATTTCTTTCTTAAATTTCTTACTTAAATTTAATTATTTTCTTATGTGTTTTGCCTATTCGTTTATACAAAATAAAGAATTTAAGTCTAAAAATGTTGCAAACATTTGCATAGGTGACTGATGTTTTCAGTCTGTAACTATCTTTACAACAAAAACAACAGTAGTGGATTGGATGTGTGCAGTGACAATGTTAAAAGTGACATTGCCTTCTGCTGGCATGATAATACTGGATTTTTTAATTTTTGTAAATAATTAAGTTAATCAAGTTTGTAATAAGTTTTGTAAATGTAGGGGGGGAAATCATTGTTTAATACACTAGTCATGTGTATATTTAAAAAATATACAAAAGTGTGCATTTTTTAAATGTATGTCTTCTTTAAATAATATATATTGTTGCCATGTAAACGTTCCATTTGTGTGTGCGCTCCTTGTTGAAGGCTTTTGTTAGCACTGTGGTTGTCACCCGTGGGACTGAGATCAGAAAAACAAGCGTGGCCTTCTTCATGCTTTTGTCTTTTCTTACTCCTTCGATCCACATACAGGCATCATTGGAGTGTTGTCTGCTTTCACATTTACTTCAATGTATAAATGAATAAAAAAGGTGCATGATTTCAGCTAAGGGTTGCATGATATCTCCATGATCTTGACTGTATTCCTGCAAGATCTTTGCATCAGTCACACCCACTGGTGATTTGAGGATCAGGAATCTTGCATAACTTCCTGAATTTTGAGTGGACGATATCATCTGTTTTTTGGACACAATCGTGAACGCTGAATGTATACAATCTTGTGAGGCCTCCCACACATGCTGACTTGAAGTCTTGTGGTAGTCACTCAGAGTTTCCATGTGGAAAACTACTGCATGTAGAAGTTAAATGCACAGATTCTTAAAGAGACAGACCCTTTGGCTGCTGAGGAAATCCGGGTGTGGTTGTGATTCATAGATGTTTGACTAAAGTTCCTGATGTTAAATATGTGTGTATTACACAAAAGAGAACATGAAACTAACGTTTATTTCTTAATATTTTAGGCTGGCAGAGGAACAGTGAAGCCCCAAAGTGGATTCAATGCTAACAGCGATGCTGAGGTTCTCTATAAGGCCATGAAAGGACTTGGTGAGTTTGACAGAAAATAACCAGATTTGATTGGGTTAAGAGTACTTATTATTTAGAGTGAATTTTCTACATGATGGTATTATACATTTCTATAAGTAGGGCATTTCAATAAAGTTCGCATCAAAAAAGCATTTTTTGATTATTAAAAAAAGATATTTGAGAAGTATCTGAATCTCCTGCTCTGCATCATATTACCCTCATAATAGCTGTCATTGTTTAATGTGCATTATCATATGCACTGAGAAATTATTCTAACGCTGTGGCAGTATCTTTTAAAAGTCCCCGTTTCTATCTAAAAGTTCAATATTGGTATTTTATTAATACCTAAAGGCTGCTTTTATATTTACAACAATTGCTACAACATGTTGATGGATTGGAGTATGAAACTAAGGTCCATGAGGACAATCAGGGTTCAATAGCATTAGCAAAAATCTTGTATACAGACAAAGGTGCAAACATGTGGACATTAAATACCATTTTCTGAGATCCCAGTTAAACAAGGGCAATCTTGAATGCTTGTTCGTCTGACAACATGATTGCAGATGTGTTGACGAAACCAACAACAAAATTTAAGTTAATGAAATTTAACATATTTTTTTAGTGTAAGAACTCTGTGAGAAAAAAAGTGAGAGCAAGTGGGGATGTTGAATGTTAATGTATATGCTCCTTAATTTCATCTGTATTAATTTTGTTTTTGTTTTGTTATGATTGCCAATCATGTTGCATTTAATCCGTGAATACATGTGCTTCTGTTTAAATAAAATGCTTATGCCAGTCGTTGAGACTGCAGTAGGAACAGTGCAAGTTCATAGTCATGTGTGTCATTCTTCACGCTAAGAACGCTGAGCAGAAAAAACTGTGTTAATAGCCCCCTAATAATCTACCACCCCATGACAGTTTTTGTACATTTTGTTTGAGTGTATATAAAACAATTTTGTACCAAAATTCAGATTTTTATTTTCCCCAATTTAATAAAGTACACTTATTAAAATATTAGCAGTTGATACATTCAGTATCACATTCAAAATGTTTATATGAAATAAACCTGTTCCCAAGCAGGTTTAAACTTGCAGACCTGCTGCCATGACAACAACACCTGAATGAGTTTCATAGAAACTACCTTGGATTGTGTCAAATTGTCAATAATAAAATCCAGTAATCCAGGTATGGAGAATAGGCATGGGCCGGTATAAAATTCTGACGGTATGATAACCTTGGGTAAAAAAATCACAGTTTCACTGTTTGACGGTTTGTGATTACTGCTCTAAAATATATTCTTTTAAATGTCTGCGTAAAAAACTAAAACTTTTCCCCTTAGTACACAGTAGATTTTATTTTAAGAAACATTTAAAATATTTTGAAGCAGTAAACATGTCAGACAAAGTAATTCAAATAAATCATTGACTTCTGCTTTCTTCATTAGGTTCCCAAACACAAATTTCTTAACTTAAAATGGCATTTTTGGATCTCTTTTCTGCTGGTGATACTGTTGTCCTAAAAGAAAAAAAGGGAAAAACATAAACAAAAAATCTTGCATACATTAAAGAAATGGTATTGCAGAAAATTTTGGCAGTTTTAAAACCTAAACTTTTCGAAACCACGGTATATCTTGAAAACGGTTCATCCCATGCCTAATAGTGAACAGACCCTTGTAGAATAAAAATGGTAAAAAAGATAAATTATATTATTATATTTTTATGTAATAAATGTGTGAATATTTGTTTTTATTAATTTGGATCTTGTATGGTTGCATTTGTACTCAGACATTAATTAGTAAATCTTGTTTCTTAAAGCAATAGTTCACACACAAAATAAAAAATTACTCCATAATTTACTCACCCTTGAGCCATCCTTTGTGTATATGACTTTATTCTGTCAAATGAACACAATCTGAGTGTGTGCATGCTTATTTATTTATTTTTATTATTATAATTTATTTTATTTATTTATTTTTTTAAACCAGGCACGGATGAGGATTCTATTCTCCAGCTTCTCACCAAACGCAGTAATGGCCAACGTCAAGAAATCAAAGCTGCGTACAAAACCCTGCATGGAAAGGTAACATTGACTTAAATGATTTCTTCAGTCATTTTAATTGAATTTATACAAAATGCATAACATAATAAAAACATTTATGCTTCTATTTCTGTTTAGGATTTGGTGAATGATTTAAAGTCAGAGCTGGGAGGGAAGTTTGAGGATCTTATAGTTGCTCTGATGACTCCTCCCATCATCTATGAGGTCACATGTCTGAGAAATGCCATCAAGGTACATGATCGTGCTGTAAATCATTAAGTGCTAATATTCATAAATGAAATGCACTTGAAATGTCATTGTTTTATAGATAGTCAATTATATCTGTAGCACTGCTTTTGTTTTCACAGGGAGCAGGCACAGATGAGAAAGTGCTGATTGAGATCTTGGCATCTCGCTCTCCTAATGAAGTCAATGAGATCAAAAGTTCATACAAGCGAGGTAAATATCGAATTTCGAATATCCACACATTTGTTTATTTCATTTATTTAAATGTTTATTTATTTAATTAAGTTGTGGCTTGATCTATGCTAGTTTATCGAATGTTACTCACTCGATGTTGATGATCGGTTTGTATTGCAGAGCATGATAAGGACCTGGAGGAGGATGTGACTGGTGATACCGGGGGACATTTCGAAAGAATGCTTGTTGTTTTGCTACAGGTAAAATGGAAGAAAGAAAAAAAAAAGTCCACAATAATTTGTGTATGTGAATAAATGGAAATGGAGGGATTTTTTTTTATTTAAGGTAAAATTACCAAATGTTATTGAGATTATATTTTGTCTTTGTAAAAGGATGTTATTTGATTTATCCATAGGCCAGTAGACAGCAAGGAATTCAAGAGAGCCTTATCCAAAGTGATGCTCAGGTAAGATTACATTTATCCATTTCTCAGTGAATATTGGTCATATATTTTGGTGCATTTTAACAGAACCGATTTATTTAATGGATATATTTCTTAAAATAATATTTTAGTCATCAGACATCCTAAGAAATTGAAATATAAGACATTTAAATTTAAGCAAAAATGTACTAATGTTACATTACAAATGTTATGGACTGTTATCATATCTTTTGTTACATCAGCTCCAGATTTGGCTTGACTATGATATTATTCATATAATTAAAGCAGTTACATTTTAGAAACCATTCAAAAGAAAATCTATTAAAAAATGTTGTATTTATAATTTAAAAATATTATTTATAATTATTTTACTGTATTTTTAATCAAATAAATTTGCAGCATAATACAGTTAAACCATGGAGTTGATAATATTTTAACAATAAATATTATTTATTTTACTGTCATTAACGACGAAAATAAAAGTATAATGGAAAAAGTTTATGATTTGAGAGAAGAAAAAAAAAACTCATGTAACATATTTAGATTAGAATGTTGCAGGCAAAAATGCTGCCATCTAGCGCTTATATTGTGAAATATCAGTTTGTCAATAGGCGTCTGTGTTTGCTTTAGGCTCTGTTTGCTGCGGGAGAACAGAAGTATGGAACTGATGAAGGCCAGTTCATCACTATACTGGGAAACCGTAGTAATGCTCACCTCAGGAGAGGTTAGTTCAGCCCATACATGCAGTTGTTGTTTTGATGTATATATATTTGTATAAATTATTCCTAATGTTATTTTTGTTAAATGTATTTCTTCAGTGTTTGAGGAGTATAGAAAGCTGTCAGGGTTTGAGATTGAGGAAAGCATCCAGAGAGAGACCTCAGGAAGCCTCCAAGAAATACTGCTGGCTGTGGGTAAGTTATAAACACAGTTTTGTTTTTATTTTCATATCCAAATCCTATTTAGGGAAATTGTTGCTTAAAGAATCAACCATGTGCAGCGCTGTGTTTTATTCAATGTGTCTTGTGTTTTGTTTCCTAACACACTTTTTCCTTTTCAGTGAAGTGTGCCCGCAGTGTACCAGGTTATTTTGCTGACAGCCTTTACGCTGCCATGAAGGTGAGTTTGTTTCATTGTTTGAGTAAACCAACTAAAATATATTTATCTCCCAGTTTACAACATTTTTTCAGTGAAAATTATATCTTGAGATATTATATAAATAAAAGACTGCTTATTAAAAAAAATACTAATCAAAAGTTCTGCATGATATAGGTTTCTTTATTACTTTTTATTTTAGTAGGATTCATATAAATGGATATTTCAGCCAAAATACAAATCCTGTCATAAAATTCATAACTTTAGCTTAAAGTCATTTAGATCAATAGAAAAAAAGAAATTACTGTTTTCAAATTAAGTCTATTCGTTTACCCAAACCTCTGATGCTTCAAAATATTTGTAAAGGCATGAAAAGGTAAATCAGTGTTTCCATTTTATTAAGGGGAATAGGAAACTGTTCCAGCATCTAGATGAAAATCAGAAGAAAAAATTCTGAACCAAGTGAACGTATAAATCCCACTTTTAGGCATGGTGTTGTCCTTTTGTGTGACCTGTGACATTATCACAATATAAGTTCAGCCAAATTCTGTTTGAACTACAGTAGGCTATGTGCATTGGATCAGTGCCTAAGCCTCTGACAGCTACATCACAGACACACAAACACATTTTGAGTGGCATCATTTCATGTGGCAACAATCAAACAACACATAGAATTGATTTAGTATTTATTTCCAAACATTTAGTTTCATTTTTGTCTGGACTAAACATGACAGAACAGTGTGCTCTGAATTTTTATTATTTTTGGCTACTTTATACATTTATACATGATGTTTAATGGCCTATTTGATTGGAAGTGAGAATACAGAACAAAAAGCAGCTCAATTTTACTGTGTAGAACTCTGACGAATAAATTCAAGGGAATTATGTTTTTGTGTTGGTA
The DNA here is from genome assembly GCF_052040795.2 of Danio rerio. Lineage (NCBI taxonomy): Eukaryota > Metazoa > Chordata > Actinopteri > Cypriniformes > Danionidae > Danio > Danio rerio. Next base: position 24,016,488 of record NC_141021.1, read on the forward strand.
TGTAAATATTGTACAGATTACTACTATTTCAAGAGTTCACACTTAGATATTGCTTGATTATAATAGCAGGTTTAGCATGCTGTCCCAAGAGAGAACCCTGAGCTTGGAGATAAAAGGGTAAATGCCGAAGCATGCTAATAGGACTTTTAATTTGCCAGTAACCTGGGTTAATCGTTTCCAGGGATTTGTATGACTTTGCAATGCGTTTAAGGTCTGTTTTCTTTCAAAATCAGTAAGCCTACAAAGCAGATTAATTGAACAAATACAGTACGTAAATCATATTTGATCAATATAGTTTAGCATGGTTCTTTTGCTATTGTTTGAAGTAAATTTAACAGTTTTATTTCGATAAAATTTACAGTCTTGTATCAAATATAATGCAGCAGACTTTATAAGTTTAAAATGTAAACGCTTAAAATCAAACATTAATGAAGAGTTTAAGTGTTAAGTGTGTATATTTTCAAAAAAAAACAACAACACAAAAAATGTGACAAACTACGGCAAATTTTGAGAAAAGACGCAGCAAATTCAGTTACTTTAGGCTGCAATACATCAGAAAAGGTGTAAACATTGGGGGAATCACTGTAAAACCATATTTCTGTCCATTTGGTCTGTGATTGTCTGGTTTGAAGCTCTGAAAAGGAGGCCAAGAGCACCAGCTCAATTGTATTTATTTTTGTAACTGTAATTGTATTTTTGTAACACAAAAACCAGCACATTTTAGCTCAAACTTGAACAATAGCATTTCAAAAAGCTATTTTGTAAAATTGTGTATATTGTTTTGTAAAGTATACATTTTCTAGCATACTACAAAATGTTTATTTAAAAGAGAGGTCTGTGAGGGGGGTATTTTTGAAAACCATTTCAAAGAAAATATACTTTAAATGTTATATTTAATAACTTGAATTTATTATTTCTTAATATCACTATCATATTTAAAGCAACAAAGACAAAAACAGCACATTTTAGCTCATACTTAAAGTGGTTATTTTAAAAAGCTACAAAAATGATCTTTTGGGTATTTCATGCAGTAATTGTATCTTCATCCTGTAGGGGGCAGGCACTGACGATCAGACACTGATCAGGATCATGGTGACACGCAGCGAGGTGGACTTGCTGGACATTCGTGCTGAATTCCGCAAGCGTTTTGCAACCTCCCTGCACAAAATGATTCAGGTATCCTCATACACAGACAATACATAAACACTAATTTGCCATTTTTTGGATCACTCTGCTCAGTCTCTGCTCTTCGTGTTCCTGCAGAGTGACACTTCAGGAGACTACCGTAAAACCCTGCTGCTGCTGTGTGGCGGTGATGATGCATAAACCATGTCTTCCTCTCTGCCCAGCTCTGATCCCAGGATTTCGCTCTCATCTGTGGGTCAGTGGGATGAGGAACCAGTCCACCTCTATACCCGACTGAGTATAAATGACAAAAACATAACATTTCACATCAGTAGAAGGATCTCTTGACTCACTGTGAAGATGCACTGCATAGCACAGATTTACTTAATTCAAGTAAGCAATAAGCGAATTTTGTCTTTCACATTTCACATGATGTGTAATAGATTAAGAGTGAAATCTGTAAACTACACAAGTAACATTCACTTTATGCTACAAGTTTGAAAGATAATAACTTTTTTTCGGCTTGACCTATGAAATCTATTACTGAAAAAAAAAGATGAATTTGGCCTTATGAAGTTTATGAACCTCTATTAACTCAGCGCTTGATAAAGAAAAGCAAAGACTCCTTGTACTTGATGAAGCAATGTTTTATATGTATTCAGCTATTTTTCACTTATTTATTGTTTGTATGCTCACTAACTGCAAAGCATAACAATATTACAATCAAAAATATAATTAGCTTCTGTTTATTTCACTGTATCTTTAACTGCTTGTAGGTTTTAATGTGTGTGCTAGTTAAAGGAATGGTTCACTATACTTATATCAGTGGTTTGGAGAACGAAATGTCATTTCATTGATTTCCTACTTCAGGTTTAAAACATGGTGCCAGTCATTGGCTATGTAAGCGATACTCAGTTAAAAGCTGAATATAACGGTGCTACTAAAAAAAAAAGGTTTAACATTTCATTGATTTTATGTTATCAATAAACCCTCATGAAATAAAGGCAAACGGTCTCCTGTGTGACCAATCATATCGTGACCTGAGCTGTTTTGTCTGTCTTTAGTCAGAGAAATTGCACATTATCAACTGCTGACGGATGTGATGTAATGCTTATTGTATAGAGCAGGAAAAACTAAAAGCTGACTACATGAAGCAATGTGCAAAACAAAGTGGATATCAAAAGATGATGTTCAGCTGTATTTTTATATAAAAAAGAATGAATTCAGCATTTTTAAAATGATTCTAATTTCAAATAGTATAAAGGGTGTTATTTGAATGTGTATATTGCTTTGTCACATTGAATAATTTGTGGCATTGAAATGAGGAAAACACTTCACTGCATATTTCATGATTCTATTGCACCACATGGAGGCGCTGTAGTCAAACAATACTGTGACTTTATATACTCACCGGCCACTTTATTAGGTACACCTGTCTAACTGCTTTTTTAAAGTAAATTTCTAATTAGCCAATCACGTGGCAGCAACTCGATGCATTTAGGCATGTAGACATGGTCAAGATAATCTGCTGCAGTTCAAACCGAGCACCAGAGTGGGGAAGAAAGGTGATTTAAGTGACTTTGAACATGGCATGGTTGTTGGTGCCAGACGGGCTGGTGTATTTCAGAAACTGCTGATCTACTGGGATTTTCACACACAACTATCCTTAGGGTTTACAGAGAATAGCCTGAAATAGAGAAAACATCCAGTGAGCAGCAGTTCTGTGGGCGCAAATGCCTTGTTGATGTCAGAGGAGAATAGGCAGACTGCTTCTAGCCGATAGAAAGGCAACAGTAATTCAATCAACCACTTGTTAGCGAGTTATGCAGAAGAGCATCTCTGAACACACAACACATCCAAACTTCAGGTCTTCTACGGCAGCAGAAGACCACACCAGGTGCTACTCCTGTCAGCTCTGAACAGGAAACTGAAGCTACAATTCACACAGACTCACCAAGACTGGACAATAGAAGATTGAAAAATGTTGCCTGTTCTGATGAATCTCGATTTCTGCTGTGACATTCAGATGGTAGGGTCTGAAAATGAAAAGCATGGTTCGGGCTGGTGGAGTAATGGTGTGAGGGATATTTCCTTGTCACACTTGGCGCCCATTAGTGCGAATTCAGCATCATGTCAACACCACAGCCTACCTGAGTATTGTTGTTGACCATTTCCATTTTTTATGACCACAGTGTACACATCTTCTGATGACTACTTCCAGCAGGTTAACGTGCCATTGTCATAGTGCGAATCATCACAGACTGGTTTCTTGAAAATGACAATGAGTTCACTGTACTCAAATGGCCTCCACAGTCATAAGATTTTAATAGAGAACTTTCAGGATGTGGTGGAACGTTTGATTCTCATCATGGATCTGCAGCAACTGTGTGATGCTATCATGTCAATATTGACCAAAATCTTTGAGGAGTATTTCCAGTACCTTGCTGAATCTATGCCATGAAGGATTAAGGCAGTTCTGAAGGCAAAAGAGGGTCCAACCCGGTGTTAGTAAGGTGTACCTAATAAAGTGGCCAGTAAGTGTAGGTAGTTGATTGTATTTACATCATCAAAAAAATGAAAACAGTTGTAACATTGAGCTTGATGTTGTGCAAGTTTACAATAGTGATTAGGATCTTTACAGAAGGAAATATTTGCTGACTTAAGACATTTTATTAGTTATTTAAAAAACATAAACTTTTAACATTATTTATGAAATATTATGCACTTGTCCACATCACTTTTTTGGTATTTAATCACTATAGGAAGTACTTAATGATATATTCCTGTCATGGTAAACGATTATAACATAACAGTTGATTTAACCAAATACAAAAGTTTGAGTCCATACACAACTGGGTCCAAAAATAAATAAACAAATGCATACAGCTATGTGGAATTACGGGTAGCACTTTATTTTGATGGTCCATTTGAGCATTAGTAGTCTGTGTGTTTATACTGCTCCTTCAACAGACATTTAACTGACTACAAGAAACTTTGCAACTAAGTTCTTGTCAACTTACACTAACCCTAACCCAACCTAACAGTCTACTTGTATTCTAATGATAATTAGGTTGCATGTAGATGCAATGTAATTTGAAAACAACTAACTGAGCATCAATATAAAGTAACCACAGTGTGTATAAAAAAAAATCTAAGTTGGACATTTTCAAAATCTGTAAAAGGGGGTTAAATTACATATAAAATTGTTTTTACTCTCAAACAACATTCAGAAACCACATTCTATTGTCTTAGTTGTGGTTTGGCAATTCCTTTCCTGTGCTACAATAACCAGGGCTGCACAATATATCGTTTCAGCATTGATATTGCACATCTCAGAATTGTTATAGATAATTATAGAATTATAGTTGAGCAGGAGCTATAGAATTGTCTTCGATCACTGTATTTATATGGAATTTATATGATTTATGCAAAAAAAAAAAAAAAGTCTTACTTAGAATTTTTTCTTCCTGTTTCTAATCCAAATGTCTACATTTCAAAGAAAAAACAAGACGATTTCACTTTTACACATTGGCAGATAATTTAGCTTGTTTTAAGGAAAAACTCTTAATTTTAATTCGTAATTTTTCTTCTGTCGGTGAAAACAAAACAATATTTTTACTTGATCTAAAAAGTTTTTGATATTTGGACAAAAGACAAAACAATGTATTTTTTTGCATTGTAATTATTAAATTGCTGTACCAGAGTCCCCAGAAAACCGAGCTATTCAAAATATCTTGTGAAGCTGTATTTATATCGCAATTTATATTGCAGAAATTTTTATATCGCAATATCAGATTTTTCAATATCTTGCAGCCCTAATAGGAACTAGAAATGGACATTTGGCTTGTAATTCTTCCTTTTTTAAGGCACACTTGGAGAATGTCCAGCAAGTGTGGACAGGCTTCATTCACACCTGCCTTCAAAGGAAATGGGGTGATGAACAAGTGATGAGTTAGATTTGCTTGTATATGTGTGCTTCGGGAGCCTTTAGTTCTGATTACAGATAATTATGCATGTCAGCCAATAGAGAGGAGCAGACGCTGTGCCAATAGGTGAGCAGAATATCGGCCAATAGGCTGTGTGAATTCGGGGGTGGGGCTGTCAGGCCACCTCGACCACACAAAAGAACAATGAATGTTAAAACCCAACCCACTAAACAATACACATCTCCCATGTGTGTGTGTGTCAGTGAATGAATGAAAGAGGAAACATTGCTCTCTACATGCTACAATAAGTGTTTAAAGATGCGCTGGCAGACATGGTATAGTGTGTGTGTGTGCTGTATTAAATTAATCAATTAAGCAATATACCCACATAAAGTTGTGTTAGACTGTAAAAAATGCTGGGTTTCACACAATACCTTTATGTTGTCCCTACACAAATCGATTAATTTAACTCGCTTGTTTTTACAAATTTAAGTGTATTGAACATAAAACAATTGAGTTGTCTAAAAAAAAAAGTAAGAATTGTGTTGTTTCAGTTAAATTTAAATAAGTCATATTTTGGAGTATAAGTTTTAGGCACAATTTGGAGTTGATTTGGTCTATTTTCTGCTGGGTGATTGTAGTTCCTTTTAAAAACCTCCAGTAGTTTGACATGCTTGTTCTCTAACTTACAGTTGTGCTGTATACCTCACTATTACATTTGTAGTCATATTACCTGCCAGTAATCTGCCTCAAATGATTATAATCAAGGACTAGAATGATCTGTTTTATGCTAACATTTAGGTTTATATAATGGTTATTGGTAAGAAAAGCGTGTGGATAATCTGTCATGTCTGTTTGTTTGTGTGTAAACTCCTGGCTTTACGGGAACTCAAAGACTTTGATCTTGCAGGTTTTCCGGCAGTCCAGGTGCAACAGTAGTCATGTAAGAACACGATCTTTGAATAGGAGAGATATCCTACAGGTGAACACACACACCTTTTTTTCCAAATGTGTTTGTGTGCGCGCAAAGAGTCTTTCCGTTCCAGTGAATGCCTGGGTATGTTTAAGCTGCAACTTGAAGAGACTTGAACCTTCCCTTCGCGCACGCACACACACAAGCACCTATGCACTGAGTCAGAAGTGTATCTGATACTTCAGGAGGTGCACTGTGTTACGGTCTAACTGTTCCTTTGGCTTGGAGAGATTATAGAATGTTTGCAAATGTTAAAATAAGCTTGTATTACAGCTTTCAGATTCACCTCAGTTCTTTTCAATCTCAGTCTGACTGAACAGGCTGTGTGCAGTAAAGAGGAAGTGGTAATTTTTTTTTTATTATTATTATTTTATAAAGAATATTGAGTTTGTAACTTTCCATTCAGAGACATTAAAACCTCTTCCTTTTCTATCATTTCCCCCCTCTCACTTAAGCATTGTATTTTGCTACAACAACTAATTGATTTAGATTTTAAATATTTAGTTTAGTGTTTGATTAACCTGCATATTAATACAGCTGTGTATTTACTGTATATTTTCACAAACTCTTCATAAAACATGCAAGTAAAAATCATTGTAAAGACTTTTAAAGTGCTATATGAAAAGGTAGTATGGTGTCTCAGTGGTTAGCACTGTCACCTCACAGCAAGAAGGTTGCTAGTTCGAGTTCTGGCTGGGCCAGTTGGCATTTCTGTGTGATGTTTGCATGTTCTCCATGTGTGTGTGTGGGTTTCCTTTGGTTTCTCCCACAGTCCAAAGGTGCGGTATAGGTGAATTGAGTCAACTAAATTTATAGTGTGTGAGTGTGTATAAGTGATTCCCAGTACTGGGTTGTGGCTGGAAGGCATGAGCTGCATAAAACACATGCTGTGATAGTTGGTGGTTCATTCCACTGTGCCAAACACTAATGAATAACTGACTAAGCCGAAGGAAAATTAATGATTTAAATTAATCAAATAGTCATGCAACACCAAATGTAACAAATCAACATATTAAAATGAATTTTGAAGGATTATATGAGAATAAAAACTTTAAATGTTAGATTTTTAAAGATAATAAATAGAATATTGAATTTATTTAAAATTGGACTTATATTTCACAGTAATGTTTTTTTTTTTTTTTTTTTTTACTGTATTTGAATTGAATAAATAATATATTTACTTGCTTATATGTGACACAAAATGCATTACAGTATAAACAATTCCAAAAAGTCAAAGTCCATTAATCTCTGGTCTTTGCTGTATGATGATGACATCATATTAATCTTTGAACGATAACAGTGTAGACATTAGAAGTGTTTGAGTGTTGGAGCAGAATGTGGTGTGATCACACAGAGTGTAAAGTAATATGCACAATATAAATATTGTCGTGGGTGTGTGTGTGTGTGTGTGGGAAAGGAAGACAATGGTAACTGCTATCAGATGTTGGCAGATTATTTCTTATTGGCCGTGGACATGATATGATCCATAAAATTAGCCAATCAAAAATGTTCACTTGTTTCTTTTTTTGTTGGGCAAATAGTTGCAAGATTTATTTGTTCTTGTGTTATTTTAACACAAAGTATTCTTATTAGACTCTAGTTAGTGTGGTGTCAGCTTATGTTTTGTAAGATTCTAAAGCTTATGTTATTTTCTGCTCATGTTTCAGACTGCATGAATAAAAATTTAATTCTGTTGACTTTCTATTTATTATTATTATTTTATTACTACCTGCCAGCACACATCTCAAATACACTAAGATTTGCAGAACGTCTGCACTTTCAAGCAAGCTTCTTTTTCACAAGAACTAAATCAATTACAGCAAAATACTGTATTTATATTTACAGCACCATTTATCTTGCTGTATATGTATTTACTGTAATGAACTGTAAATATATACAGTAATTTTCACAATGCAACTTTATTATACGGCACTTACTGCATAACTGTCCTACAGTAAAATACTGTTTAATGTACAAAAATGGTTTAACAGTGACTAATCTATAAAATTCTGCCATTATATGCTCACCCTCATGTTATTTTAAGCCTTTTTGGGGAAGTATCCCTTTTAAACATAATACAGTCAGTAGGAAGTGAATGTGCAGGAGACTGATCCTCTCACTGATCCTCTCTTCATTCATTGCTGTCGAACTGTGCTGTTTGTGCTTCCTGCTGGCACACACGTTAGCACACGCAGACCACCCAGATCTGAGGATTTAGCACAGAATGGACATGTGTGTGAATGTCTGAATGCCCATGGGAAACTAAAATGAAAGGAAAAGTATTGTTGCTGGAGGAAATGTCATGGTCACGTGACTGGGCCATTATCTGGCATTTAGGTCAGAAGAATAAGTTTCATTATGGGTTTTTATTAAGTGTTTCATACTTCAGTGGGAACGAAACATTTAATGAGAATTGAAAAGGTGTGTGTGTGTGTGTGTGTGTACCTTGTATTTCTGATTTTGTGGAGCCTAAATGTCCCCATAAGTACAGCAATACTAGTAAATTTGTGAGGGCTTTTTTTTTGGTCCTATGAGGTAATCGGCTTATAAATCATCTAGAATTAAGTATTTTGGAAATGTAAAACTGTAGATTGTTTCCTGTGAGGATTGGGATTAGGGGTAGGGGGATAGAATTAATGACTTTTACAGTATAAAATTTGTTACGTCTATGAGAAGTCCTCATAAAACATGAAAAACCAGTGTGTCTGTGTGCGTGCGTGCGTGCCTAAAGTAATCAGAGTATAACCTGAAATGGTCATTGATAGGACTACTTTGCCTTTATAACAGCATTCTTGGCAGTGATGCATGTGTGTATGTGTGTGTGTAATATTTTGAGCAGGTTTTTACATTGACAACATCAACAATAAAATGCAGATTAGAAATAAACTTATGCTGTCTAAATCTTTTATCATATCTACATAGGAATTAAGGCTGAACAATCTTTTCAACCGTAAAACGGAAAACTTTTGGCCTTTCATTTACACAACAATGCCATTTTGATGGCCTGAAATGGGTACTTTAGATCTGTTTCCTCTGTGCTGAACAAACAGTGGATTTGTCACATAACCTCTCTCTCTTAAAGCCAAGTACTGGCTTGACACCTGAGGTATCCAGATCCAGGATCAGTCCTCAAGTACCAGATGTTAATTATGGAACATCTTGTGAAAATTGAATCAAATGCTTTGGACACCTAAAGAAATGTAAAAACATTATAGTTTAAATTCATTTCAAATGTCTTTTAGTTTTTAATTCATATTTTTAATTTTGTATTTTGTTCATACGTTGTAAAGTTATTAAATGGTACTTTTGAATGTAATCACAAGCGTTCATGTTAAAATATACTATTAAATATATAATAAGATGTCAAATATATTTTCAATAATGTCAAATGCTTTTTTTAACTAAACACTTAAGGACCAATTTACAAAATCTATGGCTTATTGCCTGCTTATTATTATGATGTTGTCTGTTTATTAGTACTTATATAGTAGATATCCTGCATTATCCTATCCTATTCTGAATCCCTAACACTATCCAATACCTAAACCTAACTATTTCATAGCACCTTAATAACTATTAATAAGCATCAAATTATGCTAAAGTTGTAGTACTGCAGTAGCTACAGTACTAACTCATGTCTCTGATATACAGGACCACCTTAAAGGGATAGGTCAAAAATGTTAATTCCCTGATAGTTTACTCACAGATTATACAAGATGTTGGGGAATTTTTAAGCAAAACGATCTGTTCGTGTACGAAATTGAACAATATTTACAATATTATTAGCCTTAATCCATAGCCCGCGCAAGCAGATCTCTGCACAATTGGATGTAGTTCAGATTGGACTGAAGATCAGGTGACGCAGTTTGTTGATATCGGTTGATAGATATTGGTGATTGCGTCAGCAACCCTTGCACATTTGTCATCAAAAGCAACAGAACTACACTGAACATCATTCACACATGCACTGAAATCTGTTTGAATAAACTGCAGATTATAGTTCATTGTAAATAATGTTCAATTTCTTATAGAGACCGATTGTTTTGTTTCACAAGACCTGTATCATTAGATATTTTAGTTTTTTTGTTACTATACTCTCAAAAGTATTCTACAAAAGTGAAGTTTATTAATAAACAAATTTTGAGAGAAGCACATGCTTATGATTGATCACAGCTGATCCCACATTAGCTAACGCATGATTCACAAATTGGATGATTCCTAACTCATTGCTACAGTTATTTTTGCCTTGAAGAATTTTCCCTTCCATCCCTACTCCTCCTCCTTTCCCTTAATAGGGCTGCACGGTGGCCCAGTGGTCAGCACTGTGGCCTCACAGCAAGAACGTCACTGGTTCATGCTCTGAACAGGCCAGTCGACGTTTCTGTGCCGAGTTTACATGTTCTCTCTGTGCTCACGAGGGTTTCCTCCCACAGTCAAAAGCTACATGTCATTGGTGAATTGACCAACCCAAATTGGCACTATCGAGCTGTTAACCAGCAGTATATCTCTACATAGCAATGCCTAATTTGTCATTTGCCCTGAATAAGGGGGGAGAGTTGTCAAGACCTACAAAGGCTCTCTCCCTGGACAGCATACCAGACTCACTTTATAATCAATCATCAGCTGAACTCTTGAAATCTGCAGATTTTTAACAAAAAATCTGTGCAGAAATAGCAAAAAAATAATAATAACAGCAGATTTTGCCTGGCCCTGATGGGTCATTCTTGAATGATTTATTCATTTTGAATTTCATGTCTTTTATACCAAAACTTAGGAACAATGAGTTGTGTAAGGACATGACAGTGATTTGCTCATATTATTTTATGCCATGAACCTCACATTAAAGAATCCAGCATTTAGTCTATCTTGATTAATGAGCATTATCAGTAATGTAATCGAGTCAAGATTCGTGTTGTTTTCAGACAGACACACACACATCTCTTACAAAACAATCAGTCAGAGGATGAATTCAAATCTGCAGAAAAATCTCCAGTTAACTTTGCAACAGATGTTCAGTCAATGGTTGTGGTTGTGACATTTAAGATTAAGGTTATCGATAAAATGTTGCTGGTTCGAGCCTCAGCAGGACCAGTTGGCATTTCAGTGTGGAGTTTGCATGTTCCCCCACAGTCCAAAGACGTGCTATAGGTGAATTAAATAAACTAAATTGTGTGTGTGTGAATGAGAATGTGTATGAGTGTTTCCCAGTACTGGGTTGCATTTGGAAGGGCGTTCGGTGCATAAAATATGTCTTGAAATAGTTGGCGGTTCGTTCTGCTGTGACGACCCCTGATTAATAAAGGACTAAGCTGAAGGATAATTAATGAATGAATTATCATGTACCTAAAACAATGTTCTGTCTACATAGGGAATATAAGGTACTGTAAGCTACTACTTATTTCAAAGTTCTATATGACTATGGGGAATAATGGAAGTGAGATGTATTAAACTTAATATGTTTTCATCATCACTTACCTTTGTCAGTTGCATCTTTTCCCTTCCATTCATAAATCCTCTTCTGTGTGCGTGATAGTAAAGTGTCCGTCAGAATCCATTATCCGGGTACTTCTCATCTCATGCACTGTCTGCGAACACTACACATTAGGAAAGTATAGTTATTTCTATAGGCATGTGAACATGGATCATTTTGACAACTTCAAAATGTGTTTGACAACATTATCTGTAAGTGAAACTATATATATATATATATATATATATATATATATATATATATATATATATATATATATATATATATATATATATATATATATATATATATGTTTGGAAATATTACAACTTAACCTCTGTGTATTTCAATATATACTAAAATACAACCTATTCTTTTAATTCAAAGCTGGATTTTTAACAGCCATTGTCTTCTAAGAATCATTTAGAAATCATTTAGTGGCAACAATTAAAAAAATAATAATAAATAGAAAGAGAGAAAGTCATTTGATTTTGTAAAATATGTCACTTCACAGCAGTTAATTTCATCCCTGCCAAATCAAATGAACTGTCTTGCATAAAAATCAGACCATAAACCTTTGAGTAGCAGTGCATGGTTTTTACCTTTGTGAGTAAAGTTTCTGACGTGTATCATTTCAAACACCTCACTTGACTGGGAACCTTGACCATAATCACATGACCATGTTTTGTGAGGCTGCTGTGAGATTCCATTTATATGACAGCATATCAAGACGTGTGACAAATCATCCATTGAGGTCAAAAGGCAAGGGTTTTGATCTGTGTGTAATGTGTTGACAAAAAGTAACACTTTGTTCATTCAAAATTTGCCTCCCAGTCTATGATGATTATGTAATCTTTTGGGTTTGTTACCATGGTGATCATAGTAAAGAATAATATTAAGTAGAATATTAAGTCAAATAAAGTATAATATTAAGTTTCTTATGGAAACATTCTCCCAGCCAATTCTTTGGCACATTCGTGAATTAAATTTTCTTGTACATCATTTTTTAAAAATACTTTTAGATTTTATTAGCTTGATATAATAATAAAATGTTCAAGATGGTGGCTCAGTGGTTTGCACTGTTGCCCCACTACAAGAAGGTGGCTGGTTCAAGTCCCGGCTGGGCCAGTTGGCCTTTCTGTGTGGAGTTTGCATGTTCTCCTTGTGTTGGCGTGGGTTTCCTCCGGGTGCTCCGGTTTCCCCCCACAGTCCAAAGAATGCACCATAGGTGAATTGAATAAGCTAAATTGGCCGTAGTTTATGTGTGTACTGGGTTGCAGCAGGAAAGGCATCCGCTGCGTAAAAATATTTGCTGGATAAGTTGGCGGTTCATTTAGCTGTGGTGACCCCTGATTAAAAAAGGTACTAAGCAGAAAATGAATGAATGAATGAATGAAAATAAAATACTAAACAGACTGAAACGGTTTACCCTGACCAGTAGCCAAGCCTTGGAAACATATATTTCCAAACATTAGATAAGAAAGAAATCTTTACTAAAGTGTGTAGACACATGAAAGAGTCTGTGGAAGACTGGATGTGACACTGATGAATGGAAGAACACACACGCACACACACACAAAACATTGCAAGGTGCACCAGACACACACCTGTTTGAGATCTGGTTACTTTATCTTTTCCGCTGCTCTGTAGACAATGAAAGTTTATGTGTGCGCATGATAGGGTTTTTAGAGTCTAAGGCTTACCAAACATTTTTTTAAATACCCTATTTAGTTTACAATACCTATAATTTTATGTTTTACCAGTTGTGTTGTATTATTATATTATAGAACTTAATAATGAATATTTTTCAGTTTCTTTAAGCATACGTTTAAATGATGACTCTTGCTTTAATAAGGAAATTATTCATAAAATCACTTTGCCTTTCCAGTAATATTTGTTTTCATAGATATTGTAATGAAGGAGTTGTCCAACACTTTTGTATCTTTTATATGAGAACAATTCTGTACCTTTATTTCAGTTGTACCATAAACAGCATCATAAGGTCTTTTCTACACCATATACGGTGCAATTTTTACAAAGGTACAAAACTGGTCCTCAAGGTCAAGGAACATTATGTGTACCACCGTGTGCCTTTTTTCTGAGAGCGCACTAGGAACAGGAATGTTTAATATAAGATTTGTTTCCTGTTTAGTCTCATTTACTGTCACATGTTTTTAATTTAATTGAAATATTTGAGGCCATATCACAGGAGTAGAATAACCCTCAACACAAATACTATTTAAAGAAAATAGTAGGCAAAAATATTTATTTTGAATGTCATAAATACGGTTACAATGCAAAACAGTGGATATATTGTGCTTTTACAGTAAAATGAAGAACATGGTGTATTTGCTGAAAGAGAGTAACATTTGGATATGAGTACAAGATGAAGATCAATTATTATTATTATATTATTATTATAAAGAGAAGTAACTGACATATTTACACAGTTGACTGTTAGAGCAAATCATAAAATGAGCAGCTTGCACTCTGTTGAAATGTAAATCAAAGTTTACAAAGTGGTTGGTTTTTAATAATCATGAATAAAGGCAAAAATATGGCACAATAAACTTTTGACAGCTAAACAAATATTAAATCTAAACATTTGCCAAATCCCTTAAAATGCTCTATTAATAAATAAATAACAACATTTAATATCAAACATAATTTAAATACACAGCACTATTATCCCTTTGCATAAAAAAAAACAATGTTAAAATTGGTTTATGGATTCAACAAACTTGCTTGTATTAAATTTAGAGGCTCTATGGTGAGCGCCAGGGGTGTTGCTAGACATACAGTAAAATTCTACTGGGGCACACGCCCCCCATTACTCGTATCACCTTTTTTCACTTTGATGAGTGATCACTTACTATTTCTAATTAACGTTTTCCTAATCATCTACTTCCTCAATCATTGAGCAAATTATAAGACTGAGAATGATTTCTAACAGAAATCCATCCTGTAACTCAATCTTTTACTGGGAGACATCATATTCTTACTTAAGGGGGGTCTAGCAACGTCCCTGGTAAGCGTAAAAGGTAAACGACGTGGCGGGCTACTGACCCACGTGACCAACAATCAGTACAGTGCATTTTCTGTTTACAACATAAAACGTAGTCTTGAAAGTCTATCAGAGGAAAAGCAAAACAAACGTAACAAAAAAAAAAGTAAAAGCTCAGCAGTCTCCACTCTGGATTACAGTGAAGAGGAACGCGCACAGACTCGCCCAGGAATCTCCACACTTCTCTCTGGCGAGCTCGCGGTGATCGATGCGCTCTGTGCACCCTTGTTCGGTGTCCGGAGGCGGTGTGTTTGTGGCTGTGGGGGTTTTCTCTGTCGAGGGGGGTTTCTTTTGTGACGCTTCTGTGAGTTTGAAATGCGCGTCCAGGGGCGCGCGCTTACACATGCCCGCCCGGATCAGTGCCCGCGGATCCACGCAAAGTTTCTTCTGCTTTTGCAGAGATCTGGCTATCTGTTTCCAGTAGCCCTTGGGATTAGACGAATATTCGGCGCACGTTGCCGGCTTGGCAGTGTATTTACAGGTGAATCCGTCCCCGCTCCCAGGCTTGCATGTAACGTTCATGGTGTACTTGTCCTCTCCGCGCGCCACCCACGTGCACTGCTGCGTCTTGTCATTGATTATGAACTTTCCTCTCATCACGTTAATGTTATTATCACCTCTTCTTTCCTGCCTCCTTCCTTTCCTCCTGGCTCCTCTGGTGCACTCAGCAGTTAAGATGAGCTGTGAGACGCACGCGAGAAAGAGCAGGAACGCGAAAATTCCGCGGAGAGACATGTCCTTCAGTCCTACAAATAGCAATTAAGATATTGTATTAATAGTTTTAATACAGTTTTATTTCATGTAATTTGAATTGTATTAATTAAAAGGATGCAGCTGGCGTAAAGTTAGCATGGAACCTATTTTAAGATGAAAACTAAATCTAAGATAACTTTGATCAATATAAAAAAAAGTTGATGAGCTTACCTATAACGGCGTGGACAGATGGGTGATAAGATTCCCTCACTAGTTTACGTCAAAAAGAACTCACGGGTTGTATTTATAGGTTGAGAGACACACCCACTTACTACAGCACAATCACATTCTTTCTCATGAGAAAAGCCCTTTAATGAGCTGCGCACAGACAAGAATCCGCTGCTTACGTCATGCATATATTTGCGAAAGGGGCTGAACTAAAAGATTTTTTTTTACATAGCTGACCCCTAAAGTGTACCCTATTTTTAAAATAAAATATGAGAGCACTAGGGTTGCTTTCAACCACAAATTTTTCCAGTCCATTTACTAAGCCTCCACTAAGCAGTTCTTTGCAGCCCTCACACATTTATTTTTAATTAAATTGTAATTAAACGAAGCAATTTTGATATTAGGGAAACCCCTGTACCTGCTTTCAGATCAAGGAAGAGTGTGAAGAATGAAAAATTGAACCAACCATCTTTCATTTTACAGCTTTAGAACTGCCTGCTTTGGTTGACCAGATTTAAATAATGACTGTTTTATATAATGGTTTACATACTCAGTATTGTTAGTTTACAATACAAAATCAAAAAAACATAACAAACATAATCCTGTTGCTCTACAACACTTGATTTTGGTTTTATTGTATAAAAAACAAAACAAGAAAGCATGTTAAATGAGAATCTGAAATATTTTATAGCATTCTTCAAAAACAAACAAAAAAAAGATGATTTAGTGTTCAAAAATGTTTTATTTTGATTTTCTTTTTAAATAAATTGGTCTTATACTTCATATTTTGAGATTTTTCCAGTATATGAATTCCGGTACTTTTACCATAAACTGACATATCTACCATTTGGTAGAGATTTATAATTTTACAAATTATGGGATGTGTTTTAAAAAATGCATTGAGTGTGTCAACTAGCGACATTAGGGGTTAAGAAATGCAATCCCAATTTCTTTTTTCTCTTGGTGGGGCAGTTAAAGGGTTAAAGCATAAAATAAACATGAACAAACTTTATCATGAAAGAACACCCAATCAATGTTTCAAACAGAATTGTCACATAACCATAAATGTTACTCAGAAATGAAGTTTCACAAACTAATTTCAAGAGGAGCACGAGATATGATTGACTGCAGCTGGCCACTCATCTACTCTCATTGGCTAGCCAATCAGATCGATCCAAACTCACTATAAATAACTTAGCTAAGATCTACTCCCTTATCTTCGCTTTCCGAAGAAACCCCCCATCCACCCCTTCTCCTCCTTTCCTCTTTTGCCGAGGGGAGCTCTCGAGAACACCTGACCTCGTACCCCCCTCACTTGCTTTATGGACCTGGCGGGAGCCCTGGGCTCAACTATCTCCGAGCTCAGGGTTCTCTCCCGGGACAGCATGCCAAACCTGCTAACTTGCTAACAAGTTGTCAAACAGTATCTAAGTGTGAACTCTTGAAACACCAGTTAAGTGTACAGTTAGTCAGCTAGAAAAAACAGTGCCAAACCTATAAAGTATGGTGGTTCATGTTCACAAGTGCACTTAATGTCTATGAAAGACCGGGTTTGCACATATCAAGATGAAGTTTTGATGATCTGGACATAGACAATGCTACAAACCCACCTCTCACTGACAAAGGTCTAGAATTTGTCCCATACAATTAAAAGGTTCTATCTGACACTTTTGTCAAAATTGTATAATTCACATTCTTATTAAATGTTATTTTATTAACATTATGTGATGTTTTTTAGTTGTTTACATTTGTTTACATGTGAAGTTGTTTACATCATAAGACTAAATATAAAAACAAAAGAGATTTTGTCTACAAAGTCGAACTCTAGCTTGGCTCTATTACGTTCTTTCTTTGAGCTGATCATGGATGCACAAACAAGGACCAATCAGGATTTTTTGTCATTTTGTCAGACTGCTCCGCTGACAGCGGGAAAGACCAGAAAGAAACACAAAATTGTTTCGTCTCAAAATTGAGAAGAAAGCTGAAACTGAACAGATGTGTGTAGATATGATGATTTAGAAGCATTTTTGACATTGAGATGAAATGTTACATTTTACATAGTTAAACAAGAAACAGTTAAAAATTATTACATTTTTATATAATATATATATATATATATATATATATATATATATATATATATATATATATATATATATATATATATATATATATATATATATATATATATATATATATATATATATATATATATATATATATATATATTCATTTTCTTGTCGGCTTAGTCCCTTTATTAATCTGGGGTCACCACAGCGGAATGAACCGCCAACTTATCCAGCAAGTTTTTACGCAGCGGATGCCCTTCCAACTGCAACCCATCTCTGGGAAACATCCACACACAGATTCACACACACACTCATACACTACGGACAATTTAGCCTACCCAATTCACCTGTACCGCATGTCTTTGGACTGTGGAGGAAACCGGAGCACCCGGAGGAAACCCACGCGAATGCAGGGAGAACATGCAAACTCCACACAGAAACGCCAACTGAGCTGAGGATCGAACCAGCGACCTTCTTGCTGTGAGGCGATAGCACTACCTACTGTGCCACTGCTTCGCCCTATATAATGTATGTATAATTCAACAGTTTATATGCAGCATAAAATGAATATTATATTATATGTTTAAAATATTATTAGCATATTAATTACATAAAATTAACATCTGCACTGGACAAAATATTTAGCACAGCCTTGTGTGCTTAATTTAAACAAGAAAAAATATTAATCCTAAAACATTTAATAAATGTTACAGAAAGCAAAAATGTAACTTTCTTAAACATCAACATATTGTTACAACATCATTTTTTTATTAAATTAATAAGCAGACTGATTGTATTTGTTGAAAAGTAACGCTTCAATTAATGATCAGCCAGATAAAAACTTATAGTTTCAAGCAGAAAATGACTTTTTAGAATTAGAAGGTTCTATCTGTATTTGCCCTGTTATTACTCCAATTTGCAAATTGAAGATAATTTTGATAATTTCCATTTTAAAGAGTCCATTTAGAGTCCCTGTCATGTTACTGTATAAAAGAGAACTGTTACACACATATTGTTTGCTATATGGAATGCAAAAACTTTGAAGCTCAATTTCTCGAAATCATTTAGAACACAGATAGAACCTTTCGATTCCAAGGTGATGATTTGTCCTATTTTGACTGCTATGATAAATTATGAAAAAATTGCATCGAAAAAGGCTTTAAAATCAAGCGGAATCCTGTGTTGGCTGTTGCCTCAGCGTGACTGAGGAAAGTGGAATGTGTGGGCAAGTTTGCTATTTAAATGGATGATATTTAAATTACAATAGTCTACAGTTTTTAATTTAAAACTTTAAAAGATTCAATTTTTTTTCTAATGATATATGATTTGATGAATATATGATGTATATTATGATGTAAATGATAATTAGTGTAAATCTTTATGTTTTTAGTACATCAAAACTGTGGTTATGATGACCATTCAACAAGCTAATCCAGCAAAAAAAAAAAATAGTGCTTAAAATGTCACTAAAATGTAACCTATTTAAACCTCATAATTACATAGAAAATAGTCCACTTTAAAAAAAAAAAAAACTTTCACCAGGCTGGCGGGCCTGCAGATATACGTAAACTGGGTCTAAAACATTTTTAGCCACTTTTGACCACTTTTTTTCTTCTTTGCTTTAGCAATATGCATGCCTGTGTGATCGAATGTTTTTTACTTCACTAACCAGAAAGTATTTTGACTTTGTTGCCTTTGGTGCTTATATAATTAAACATGAAAATATGGAGAGTTTCGCAAGTTAAAAATGCTTATTTCTCCACGAAACATTTGGGATAATCTAAATAAAATTCAACAAAAAATAAAATACTGTTGTAATGATTTTGGGATATTTTAATATAAATATTTAACATATTGTGCCTTTAATGTAACAAAACAGCAAATGAGAGAATCACCAAATAACATTCCCTGCTCTTCAATGAATAAATATCATAAATGTAATTAAAATCAGTGTCTACTTAATTGAAACTTGTAAAGAAAATATGCGATGAGATTTGACTTACTTTCTGAATAGTAGAATATTATCAATGTGTTTTTCATTTATTTCAATTCTGTATTTTATTTAGATTATTTCTATTAGAATTATCATGCCATTTTTTATTTTATTTTTCAATAATGTTACTTTTATTGACTGTTTTAACTTAGTATTGTTTGTTGACAGTAAAACTTCTTTGAAGGGGTCAAGGCCAGGGTCATTTCAGGGTCATTTAACATGCTGACATGGGTCCCCTCACAAAGTTTTGCTTAGAGCTCCTAGAATTCTAAGATCAGCTCTGAATATAACAAGGTTACAAAAACTGTAATAAGCAAACAAAGTAAAAATATATAATTTAGTTAGATACAATTCATCAAGTTGTTATTTGATGTCATGACTGAATAAAAAGCTGTCCCCCGAGGCCTGTCCCTGAATTCCATGTATGTGTAACAGTCATGGTTGGACATGCCAGAGCTGCAAGTACTTCAACATATGGTCATGTATTATGTACTGGTATATAGACATGTTTTGTTAGCGAGTCATTGTAAGAGTGCAGCCATGTAATGGGATGAGGGGTCCCTGCCATTGTGTCTTTGTGGCCTAATTTTATAACTGATCCACCTCCACCCCCTCTATATCAGATTCAAATCTTTAATAACTGTGCAATTATATTGCATTTTTAACTTGTTTGCACACATTTATAGTGAAAGAACTTTTATAACAACACTAGTCACATCTTTTTTTCGTGGACCCTAACTGTAATGGTAAAGATAGATATAAAAATCTGTATAAAAGTCCACAATGCAGCTATAATGACAATGGCACAAAAATAAATAAATAAATAAATAAATAAATAAATAAATAAATAAATAAATAAATAAATAAATAGGGAAGGTACTGTGTTTTCAAAGCTATTAGGCTAACGGTTAGCAATTTGGCAGATCACCTACTGAACCTTTAAATAAGCACAATAAAAAAAAATTAATTGATACATAATAATAAAAAAAGAAAAGCAGAAAATATAACAAGAATAACAAATGAAGTGCAATAAAAACATTATTGCTAATACTAAACTGCTTTACACTTGATATTATTTTACAGGTGTGCATTCTTCTTTTATTGCGGGATGTTAGTGCTAGTGTTTGGCTTGATTTATGAACAATGAGTCATCCATGAAAGTCCAGTTTCCTAGTGTATCATCATTACTGATTTACTAACAAAGAGAGGTTTTACAACTTAATGATTTTTATACTGTATATTATATCCCTCTACCCCCAAATCCAGTCATCACAGGAAATATTCTGCATTTTAACATTTTCCAAATAATTCATTCTGTGCGATTTAATAGCCGTTTTCCTTGTGGGCACAAATAAATGTCCCCACAAAGGTCAAAATTTACAAGTATTGCAATACTTGTGGACACACACACACACAGGTTATATTAATTTTGGGGACTTCATACATTTCTTCATACACTACTGTCCAGACCGTATTTTTCTTTCTAAACTTAACCAAACCCCTTAACCAACTCTTCACAGAAAACCTGTTTGCATTTTACACTTATAGATAAAGATTATGTAATATATTTAAAAAGTTTTCTCTAGTTTTCAAAATGGGCTAGTTTTCAAAATGATAGAAATGTCTGGTTATACTATCCTTGTGGGGACGTTTGCTCACCACAATGTAGAAGAACTCACAAACACACACAAAGACAAGGTGTGTGTCAGTCCATGTAAATGTTTAGTGATTGTGTATGTCTGGTGGGGAATCAAGCTCATGAGCTATTCTCTATATGACTTCACAAAATCTGCTTATTTATCAGCTTTGGACTATGTAAATTTGATTAACAGAAATAAATTTCTAGTTGGTTAAACAGAAATAAACTAATAACATTAATGACAGTGCCTAATGAAATATCACAGTAATATTTATAAGAGTTTTTGTTTGGCCATTGAAGCGGGGCTTGTTGTTCAATGTAGAGGATGTGTCACATATTCAAATACCAGTTTGATTACAGGGATCTTGAGGGATTTTGAGGGCTTTGCAAAGTGAATATGTGTATTCTTCTTTGTTTTGGTTAAACGTTTGCAAAGAGCTTATGGAATATATTGTAAAAAAAGAAAAAAAAAGAAAAAAGAAAACCTGTCTGTGGCATTTAGAAATTCCAGTCTGTCTGTTGCTCTTTAACATGATTTCTACTTCTGGAGGAAATATATATTCTTCTTTTTTATCCAAAAAGCTTATGTAATTTCATTCTAATTGTGTTTTCCTTTTCATTTATTCTTTCTTTGAGTTTCTTCGGTCAAACAAAACAATACATCTTAAAGATGAAAACTAACTATCCAAAACTGAAAACTAACACAGACTTCCATGAAAACAAAGGTTTCCAGCTTTCTTTAAAATATCTTCTTTTGTGTTTGACAGAAAAAACTTTTAGTAGTTTATAACTACTTTAGGGTGAGTTATTCTTTCATTTTGGTTAAACTTGGTTGTCTTTAATTTGCTCCATATAGATAAATAAACAACAAATAAAGGGTGTAACTGATGACAGAACTTTAATTTGGGGGTAAACTATGCCTTTTTGTGGAAAACTCACTCAATTCATTAAAATGAAGGCTTTTCATTTTTTTTTCTTTTGTCACGACAGATGTCAATTCGATCAAAAACTCATAAACACATCACTTGTGCTACACAGAATAAAGAATGTCAAGTTGACATATTTGTCAAGAATGTCATATTCAAGTTAATTCATTTTTAACCAGACAAATATTTTACTACAGCTAATTCTCAAATAAACTATATACAATTTATTAAGCTGTATTAGTTGCTAAATTACAATCTACAAACATATCTATTAGAACAACTAAATATTTTTAAACCTAATATAAATTGATAATATTATATACCAGAAGACGTTTTGTTATAAAAGGATACATTTAATGTGAAATACCAATTACACTATTTTGTTATTGGCTCAGATTTAACGTTAATTTGAAATGTAGCATTGCCCTCTAGTGGTGTTGATGTGCTCTGACAATGTAAAAGGGAAATTTTTTGAGAGTTCGAAACTCCCTTCCTTTGTTTTTGTTGTCTAAATATTCTGATCATTTTGATGATTGTTTGTTAAAATATCTATTTAACAGAAATATGTATTAGCTCCAGATTTTAAATTAATTAATAATAATTAATTTAGAAAATAAAGTTTGCTTTATGAAATATTTAGGCTATTTTGAAAATAGGTTTCATTCTAAAAATTGTATTTTTAAAAAGTATAATTTTAAAAATTGAGGAGGACTGTTGTGTGCAATTAAATATGCATCAATTCTTTCTTTATTCTTTCTTTATTGTCTAAATACAAAATAGAAAAAAATTGTTCAGACACCATATACACAGACAATTATGAAATATCTTTTTATTAAACAACATGTTACAAAGTTTCTTTCGTTTATTCTTATTTTCACTTGGCACATATGATGACTCACATTAAAAAAAAAACACACACACATCGACACACTGGTGCAGTCATAACGACATTCTTACACACGCGCACACACACACACACACACACACACACACACACACACACACACACACACACACACACACAACACAAACACAAACACACACATAACGCACACGCACTGTAGAGTCCCTGTAGAAATCTCAGCGAGGCAATATAGGTCGCTGGTAACCTGTAGGGAAGAGAAAAGAAAGAAGTAAAAGATTAAACAGAGGTGCAGTCATTAATTTTATTTAGTTAAACAGCAATTACGCAGCAATTGATGTTTGATTGAATTTGCTTTGAGGCTATAACTCTTTCCGTTTTTTTACACATCTTACAGTTGCAACTTTTCATACCAAAAACTGTCAATCACATGACTCCACAAGACAACAATTAAGGCATAGTTCACCCAAAACTGAAAATTCTGTCATCGTTTACTCACCCTTCACTTGTTTCAACTCTTCTGTTAAACAAAACCATTGCCTTGTTTGTTTTTCCTTCTATTAAAATCAATGCTTACAGGTTTTCAGCTTTCTTCAAAATATGTGTTCTAGTGTTCAACAGAATAAAAGAAAAAGGAGCAATTTGAGGCAGAGACGTGCTGAGTGTTTTTTAATTTGGGTGAACTATCCCATTAACAATTCTAGGAATTTTACATGAAATACCTGTGATTTAGTTAGCTGCCGGCTAATTTATTTTATTGTATACACTCCAACAATTGTAAGCTCTTCTTATACACGATTTAGTTTCCGCATACAACTTTACAAGCATTGACTGATTCTTTTATTCACTAAAAGTGATGTGCTTACCAGTTGTAGTGATGTTTTAACTCTGGAACCAGCTGATGAAGTACGCGCAGACACCCTGCAGGCTCTTCCAGCAGTATTCCTCAGCCATCTTGACTGATTGACTCTCCTCCGCCACGGTGGGTCTCACTGTGATGGCCTTTACAGGTTTTCGAGGTGAAGCAGGTTTGGAAGCCGCAGTCTTGGCTGGTTTAGAAGCAGCTTTAGCCGGCTGTTGGGGTTTAAGCTGCTGCTTGGTGGGAGGTTTGGTAGGGGGGACGCTGGGCTTAACCTGCTGCTGGTGCTTTTGCTGGTTCTGAGAAGACTGAGTAGGTTTTGGGACCGAGTTTTTAGGCCAAGAATTGTGGAACACCATTTGGACCTCATCCGAAGCAGAGCGGCACATCTGTGGCTTGTAAACCTTCGACCCCTGGCAGGCGTTGTGGAGCTTCCTCAAGTCCCACATGATCTGAGTGAAGTAGTGCCGAGGGTTGTTGTTATAAGACTTGCAGAGGTTGGGTTTGCCCAGGAAATCACACCAGTACGACTTGCCCTTGCTCTTGCAGGAGACACGCAGCTTAGTGGAGTTGGTCTGGCTGGAGATCACCATAGTGCAGGTGTCTTTGGCTTTGGTGTTGAAGCGAATAGGCTCATCCCAGAGGTTTGCTTTCGGCTGTGGCTGGGGCCGGCTGTGTTGGGTGATTTCGATGTGGTTACTGCTGTTCTGTGCGTCTGTGGACCAGATGAAGCAGACCAAAAGGAAAGCACAGCTGCATATGGATCTCATGGCGAAGGTGTAATGGACTGAGGAGGTGTTGGAGGTGCAGTCTGGCTTTATAAATACAAGCCCCACAAAGGGGTCATTGAGTAAGGTACACATCCCAGACCGGGGGGCCTCTGGTCTCCAGTCTGGAGCTCCTGAATGAACTAATTGTAGGAATGTTTGGAGAAGTGTGTGTGTGTTTGTGAGAGCAATTTACTTTAGATTGAGTCAGTATGTATGTGATTTCAAGAGAAAAAAATGGGTGTAAAAAAATAAAAGAGTAGTTTAGGTTTGGCTAAAACTTGATCTCATGAGAAAATACACGTACATCTAAAGTAGTGTAACTGGCATTTTATTATCCTCATCCATTTGCAATGTTTTGAATTTATTGAGTAACTGAATATGCAAGGTACTCTGAAAGACTAAACAAATCAGGAGGAATAAAAAGATCAGGCAGTTTCTTAATTGGGAATTGGCTGTAATAATTTTTATAACAATAACAATTATAATTTAATGTTAACTCCGAGCATTACAAAGTAGACTTAAATATAAAAGGTGTAAATATGACTGGAAAAGACCTGAGATCATTTTTTTCAGTTTCTAAGGGTTAGTCTAAGTTAGTATTCATGGCCCAAGTGTATCCATGAGAAAATCTAGACATGGTGAATTCCAATTAAATAACTTGAACCTATACAAGTCCAAAACTGTACCTTACGTCTAAAGCCTAAGCAAAATATGTAGAAACACAAATAAGTGTTCATACCACAAGTGTTCATACCACATGAAGCTTGACAGAGGTGGAGTAATAGGAGCAGTTTTTTTTTTTTTTATTTAAAAAGAGCATTTGACACAGTAAATCATGAGGTACTCCTTTCAAATCTCACTCTTTTTAATTTCTCATTAGAGGCGATTATCTGGATAACTTCATATCTAACAAATAGGAAACAATGTGTGCGCCTTGGTAATAGTCAATCACTATACAGAATCAGTAACTGTGGAGTTCCTCAAGGATCCATCTTGGGCCCTATCATGTTTAGTCTGTATATATATGACCTCCCACAAGTTTGTCCTACTATTAATATCCAGATGTACATGCTGATGACACAGTTCTATATGTACACGCGATAAACAAGCATCTGGCAGCAAATTATTTAACTGAGGCATTAGTTAATGTATCTGATTGGTTGTGTGAATCACATCTTAATTTGAATACAAGTAAAACGGTTTGTATGTTTTTCTCACAATCATTGACAGTTACCCATCATCCTGATGTATTTGTTAAAGGAGAAAAGCTCAGGGTTGTCTCTGGTTTTAAATATTTTGGTCTAATTTTAGATTCTCAATTAACATTCCAAAAGCATGCCAAGAAGGTTATTAAAATTGTTCAATTTAATCTGGCCAACTTCAGGCATATACAACCTTACTTGACTAATGAAGCAGCAAAACTTTTTATGCATTCCATGATTTTTTCTCATATTACATATCGTCTTACTAGTTGGTCACATGCTAGTAAAACAGTTTTTAAATCAGTTGAATCACTTTATAAACAGGCACAGAAAGTATTTGATCAAAAGTCTATTAGGTATCATCATTGTAATATAATACAAAAACAATATTTATTGAGCTTTGATAGTATGAAATATTTGGCTGATGCTTGTATGATTTTTAAAATTTTAAATGGATATGCTCCACCTCCATTATGTGAGTTTGTGACACACAAGAACAATAACGGTCAAGCAACACGATCTGTTACCAGGGGAGACTGTGCATTGCAGGTTAGACGAACAACTTTTGCACGATCAGTCTTCTCAGTTAGAGCTGTTCATTATTGGAACACACTTCCGATTGACTTAAGGGGTGTTACAAATAATTCTACTTTTAAATACAAGTTAAAGAAATGGCTGAAAGCAAATCAAGTTTGTAATCACGTTTAATTCTTTTGTCTAACATTTTAGGAAATTCTTACTTACATGTTTTTATCTCTTTTTGTCATATGTAACTTTACTGTTTTTGTATGTGTAATGATTTGTTTTTTTATTTTAGGTTGCCTTTTAAAATCTGGCAGGGGGCAACAGATGAAAATTAGCCCTTGTGGCTAATTCTGGCTTATTCACAGTTTTACTGTTGATTAATGAGCATTGTCCCTGTTAAATAAAATAAATTCAAATTCTTCAAATTCATATATATTATGATAAAATTCACCATAACATAAGACCTGAAATAGTTCTGAATTGTGATGAGATTATGCAGGCGTTTGTGTGTTTAGTGTGGTTGGTTTTCTCTTCTGAGTGTTTGTTGATGGCTTGAGGGAGGAAAATGCGTGTGGTTACACTGGTGGAACCTTCATGGTCATATTGGTCATCATAGTCTAACATAAAGTGGGCTATTGACTATTGATGTGAAAGACGTTTTAGAGGAGGGACAAAGAAAATAATTCACCTGCACCCATTTATCTTTTGTCAGCTTTGCTTTCGACCAGTGTGGTTGGCATGTAATGTTTACATTAATGTTGTTTATGGGGAGTCAGGGAAAACTTTCTGTTTTTAAACAAAGATAGTTGATGAACATGGCTGTCTGCTTTCACAGTTTTTTACATCTTACTTTTCATGTTGTTTTTATTTCTTTAGAGAAGCCTTGCATTTGCAGGCCAATTAGTTTATATAATCTTTTTATCATACAAATACTACAGGAACATTACTTTAGATCACCAGGACACAAGATATACATCAGTTCAATAAAGAATCATTAACAATCAATATTGCTGTTTAAAATATATGATACAGGTTTCATTGACGTTTATATAGTGAAATACATCTGTTTTTGTTATTCAGCAATATATGGACAACTATCTAAATTATAGGTAATATATTTACGTAAACTTATATGTACATATTTGTAATTTTAAGTGTTGAGAAAAACTTAATTTTTGCATTATTTTGACATGACATATTTTATACTTGTAAAATCCAAATATAAACTAGCATGCTACCTACAGTATGTAATTTGCATATATTTCTATATATAAGATTTCTGTTTGGTATCTGTGTTTTCATCAGTATGTTGTTGTGGATTTGGCCACAGGTTCTCCTTTACATTATAGTAGTGTTTTCATTAGTCAAAACCTTGGAAAGAACCAATGTGAATCTACTGTAGGCCTGACATTTGTCTGCTGTAATTGGGCTTTCTTGCATACAGTAATGTCAAATATGAAAGCATCGTCTGTAACAGTGGTACATGGTACAGATAGACATAACTATGGAATAAGGGTGAAGTCTTTAGATAATGTAGTCCAGTTGGGTCATCTTCTGTCGTAACTGATGTCATTTGATATATCCTGAAACTTTCATCAACTAAATATTTAACATTGTACAACAGTTTCCATAAAGCTATGCATCAAGAGTAATGAAACTGTTATTTTTAGTTTAATGAACACAGTATCTTTGACTTATGTGTATTGTATCCAAACATTTGAGAAAAAAAAAGAGTTTTGCAAAAACATGCAATTTTATCAATGGTTGTGAATTGTGTATCTAGAGCTTTGAAAATTCAATTCAATTTAATTCACCTTTATTTGTATATCGCTTTTACATCGTAGATTGTGTCAAAGCAGCTTCACAGCTTCACATAGAAGATCATAGTAAATTGAAACAGTGTAGTTCAGTTTTCAGTGTTTAAGTTCAGTTCAGTTTAGCTCAGTTCAGTGTGGTTTATTAATCACCAAAATTGACACCAGGGTTCCGACATTTGTGTCAAAATGATTGTAAAAAAAACTAGCTTCAGCAAAGATTAGCTATAAGAAGTTAGGCATGGAAATAAAAACATGGTGATAAAAGAAAGTTGAAGCATATATGTGTTGTGCTATTTTGTGTGTGTTTTCGTGATGTGTGTAATGGCACTCACAAACACTGTATCATCTTATACTCTCATACTGTACAGAACATATTGATTATGTGTGTGTGTGTTTGTGTGTCCATTCTACACATCAACTTATTTTTCCCACCAAAATGATAATAGGCATGACTTTAAATAAAAATTCAAGTTTGCTGGGTTATCACATGTGTGTGCTAATCTAATTATTTACAATAATTTCATGATTTTAAAATATTTTATTTACTTATTTATTATTATTATTTTATTTTATTTAAAAAGGGATCTTTTGAGCATGTGTTCACATTATTACCTAAAAAGCTAACAACTACTTAATAGTCAATAACGTTATGAAAAGATAACTCAACATTATTTATAATTTGTTTACAAGATTATTTATGACATTTGCATTTTTTATATAATATTCAGAGTATGTTGTATTTATTATGTTTGTGAAAATGCATGTTTTGTTTTTATATTGCTTAAGTACCTTACAAGTAGCCTACATTACAAAAAACATGTAGTTTACTCAAGAACACATGTAAAAAATAATGTACAATTGATAAAAAGACAGCTATTTAGATAAAAAAAATAATGAATACATAAAAAAAACATACAAACAAACAAATGTATGCATACACTTGGAAAAAACAAAACAGAACAAATTAAATTCCTTCTAATTTGTCAAGAATAACTGATGATGTACATAAGAGGAAATACACAAAAATGTCTGCATGATAATCCTTTTGGTTAGTCATTTGCATTTGATTTTTTTTTTCAAAGATTCCATGAATTACTGTACATTTTAGTGTGCCTTTTCAATATTTGGTTTATGAATGTTATGTTTGCTAGGCTATACATAATATATATGTAAAGCCTTCTTTTACAGTTTTGTATAGACCATTTTGAGGAATGAAAACAAAAACAATGGTCTCAAAGTATTTCCTGTTTTACATATTTTAATTTCTATAGCGTCCGAGAATCCAAAAAGAGTCACATAATGATAAATAATGTTATGACAGCTGTTTTAACATTAAGTTATGACTGAATTGCCTCTTGTTTATAAATAGTTTGATAACAAGCAGGAAATGTTCATGGGTCAATGATATGACCACATTTAAACTATTATTACTAATTTGATAACAAATGACAATATGTGAAAAGTCAGAAAGCAAGAAAATAAATAACTTACCTTTAGGAGGACATTTTTACAGCTTTCTTGTTAGAAGAACAATAAGAGGGATTAAATTTTCCCCCACTCCGTCACTTCCGCACTCAGTGTGTACCTGTAACCATAGTGACGAAACGGAAGATGATATCCCCTAATAGAAGTATGATAACATTAGAGTGTTTGAAAAGCTGCTAGTTTAGGTTTCTGAAGAAAACATTCTGAAGCGATGGATTCAGTACTTCTACATGGAGAAGCTGAAGGATATATTCAAAGCCTGGAAAAGATGTCATTGCGCGAAATCGGAAGCCCGAGGTAAATTACGAGAATATAATATTATAAGTCAAGGATCGGTAAAATAACAACACGTAAAATAATCCAAAACTAGTATAGCCATGCCATCGTTGTCATCCATAGCCAATGTTGTGTTTTTTTATTTCAATTTTTTTTTGTAAAGGTGGTTTCGCCAGCATGAATTTATTGAGAAGCTGAATATGCAAGCTATTCTGAACGCCAGCGCCAATCAGGAGGAATTCATTAAAGACCTTTTCGTTTCTCTCGGAAAGGTAAATTAAATATGATTTTGTTTTGTCGGTCAGTTTCTATACAGGGAATATCATGATATTTTCATGATAGCAATAATTGTATGTAAACTTTAATGGGATTATAATGTTACTTACTTGATAGAGAGAAATTGTACTCAGGTATAACGTTATTAATATTTATGACCAAAATGTATTGTGGAGGAAAAAAAAATATGCTTGCCTTGTTCTTACTTTTAATGCATGTCCTGCAACTAAAGGTTAGATTTATCTTATGGTTAAAATATTGTACATTATTTATTTTATTTATTTATTAAAAACTAAGAGACCACATCCCAGTTTTTCTGGATTTATTTATCGGTTTGAGTAAGATTTTAATATTTGATGTAGTTTATAGAAGTCTGAGAAAATTTATTTATAGTTTCAAATAAAAATGGTATTTCTAATAATTATTAATAATATTGTTCATTTCATTCATTCAGAAAATGTTTACATTTGTTGTGATAGAAAATCTGGATTATTCCACCAATTGATTTGTAAAGGTAAATTAAATTAAATTTGTTGTTGTTGTTTTTGTTGTTGTTGGTCAGTTTCGATACAGGGAAACTGGCGTGATCATTTTCATGATAATAATAATTTAATGTAATCTTGAAGTATAATGTTAACGCTACTTTCTTGATTCAGAGAAATTGTACTCAGAGATTAGGTATACTAATATTTATGACCAAATGTATGGGGGAGAAAAAAAATTGTTATGTTTGTCTTGTTCTTACTTTTACTACATGTACTGCTATTAAAGATTACATTTATTTAGATTTTTTGGTTAATTTGTTTTACATTATTTAATTATTAAAAAATAGACAACTTCTCAGTTTTTTACTGGACTTTGTAGTTATCAGTAGGGCTAGACAGTATCTGTGGACATTTTTGCTATTTTTTAGCAGAACTTTGTAAAAAATCTGTGGATTTATGCAGAATGATTTTAGGAGTATTGTAACTACAAGCTTAATATATTAAAAAATTATCCGTTTTTAACTTTGATTTAATGTTTACAAGACAAATCTAATTAGATCCACTTATTTGGTCAACAAAGCAAGTCTCTCATATTATAGATCTACTAAAAGACAGAAAATATTACTTTGCAAAGTGTATTGTAAATAAATCATATAAACATTTTCATAGTAGTCAGTACTGAAAATTTATTTAAAAACTGAATAAATATAAATTTACACACATTTACACAAGTAAATAAATAGACTCAATGATGGATGCATTCGCAGATTCATTGTGAGCCTAGTTGTCAGTTTGAGTAAGATGTTAATATTTGATGTAATTCATAAAAGTCTGAGAACATTTATTTCTAATTTAAAATAAAATATTGTCCTTCAGAGAATTATTATTAATATTATTTATTCATTCAGAAAAAGTTTTCATTTGTTGTGATTGAAAATCTGGATTATCTGGATTATTCCACCAACTCTTCTGAAGTTAAAATTGATAATGTTTTGTGTAAAAATGAAAATGTTTGATCACCAGATCATCAGTCACCTTTCACAGTAGCACATCTTTCCACATTTCTCACCTGTATGTTTTAAAAAAAAAAATAAGAAACAGAAATGACAAAGTGACAGCTGCTGTTGTTTTTGACCTTTTTCCAGATTCCCACACTGGTACATGCAATGATACTTACCGAAGTATGGAAACATAAAGTGTTTCCTATAATTTGCAAACTCCAGGACTTTAACCCAAAGAGCACATTTCTTCTGTACATAGTGGTGAGCAGACTCAGCTTATAAATTTCCAAAGCACACCAAGCTCTGATTTAGAAAAATAGAAATCATTCAGGCTCCTTGGGTCATTACATTTTCTCCTAATTTCAGATTCATCATGAAGCTACCATTATAAACCTGCTGGAGACGATTATGTACCACAAAGTAAGCACCGACACACAGGTTTTTATATGTATGTGGATGTGCATTTTATTAGATCATGGTATGTGTATTTTGCACATGCAGGAGTCCAGTGAAGCTGCTGGTGATTGTGTTCTTGACTTAGTGGATTACTGTCATCGCAAACTCACACTGCTAGTGGGACGCTCTGTATCTGGAGAAATCCCAACTCAGGACAGAATCACACACACACAGATGTCAGGCACGGCATCTGTACAGGTAAACAACACTTTATTGTTGTGTTTTGATTTTCCTAATCTCATTGAATAGGAATGCTTATTAAAAGTTAAAACTTACTCCAGTCTTTTACATTTACTTTTACTCATTTTTTTTCAAAACGAGCATCTAGCTATTTGAGAATCACAACAATTTAAGGGTGTGCAAATTTTTTATCTAAAATACTATTGTAGTTGTTGAAGCCTACAAGAATGCAGTTTGACTTCCCTTTACAACTCAAGTTATGAATGCAAAAATATTACTGTATGGCTTTATACAATACGATTTAGATAAATAATCGATTTAGATTGCAAATGTGATAAGAACAGTTATAAAAAAAGTTATTACTGACTGAGTTCAGTTTTATACATAAGATTGTCGGTTTTTTCTGTTTTGCTTACTGATTTGCTGTTTAGCATTCGTTTAGTTCCTAAATGAAATAAATCAGTGTCCAATGTTTTAATGCTCTATTCATCAATTAAATTGCTTTGTTTTTAAACTATACTTGAAATCAGATTTTACAGTGTCTATTTTTTGAGGGCACATTGCTAGTTTTAAGGTGAACAATGAGTCTGTGCAAGTTAATCCACTCAAAAAGTTATTTTCTGAGGAGGTCAGTTTGATGGCTTGGCAGAATGTGTTTAGCCACGCCCCCTTTATTTGCTGCGAGCTTTGGAAAGCATTTGCCCACAGCAAATGGAACTTAAACTCATTACCATAATTGTAATTTACATTAGATTTACCAGAACCTTTTTACTTTCTGTTGCAGGATCTGCAAAAGCAAAGTGATATGTTAGAGTTTGAAATCTCTATCAAGGCTCTGTCAGTCCTGTGCTACATTACTGATCACATTGAGAGGTATCACAGCTACTGGTTATTTAAAGAGACACACAAAAATACAAACCCATGTAAAACAGTCTAAATTCATATGCTGTCTTTTAATCAGCACTGAAATCTCCTCTTTTATTGTAGTTTGAGTTTGAGTGTGCTCTCGCGGATGCTGTGCACTCATAATATGCCATGTGTGCTGGTTCAGCTGGTGGAAAATTGCCCCTGGAAAAGAGGTTAGATGTATTTAAAGCAGATATTTTTATAAAGCAGTTTTTTTTTTCTATTTCATCCAGAAACCTGAATAAAAGTGCCAGTTTTTTCAGCAGTGCTGGTTGTGGAAGTATTTTTCACATTCATTTTCTCATAGGTATTTTTCTTGCTTAATGTGTAATAAACCATGAACCACTCAAACCAGCTGTAATGTGAATCATTATAACTTAGAAAATAGATACAGTATATGAAGATCAGATATATGAACAAGATTGTGTTAATCTACTCAACGACAATTTTAAATATAAATTAAATAAAAAAATAATTAAATATAAATTAATCAAAATTAAATATAAAATAAGTTAATAATTTATTTAAAGATGTAGGTTGTATTCATAAAAAATGTGATTCTGGTTTATTACATGCATGTAAAGGTCCCGTGCACTGCTTTGAAATATACACTTTTAGTCGATGTTTGACGTAATCTCAACTGAAACACGAAGAGAGGGTAAGACAGCGTAGCTCTTCCCCTTTTTAAAAAAACAGCCAATGGTGTTTTGTTGTTTTACTGCTCTGCCAATGAGAGCTCAAGTACATCAAATGAGAAGCCAATAAAAAGTTGAAGGGTCCATTTGATTGGTTATTGGTTATTTGATGAGAAACTAAATTATTTAATGACGTGAATAAAACTGTTGATCCATTTAGGTGGAAGTGACAAACCATAAGTTTTACATGTTTTTTCAGTTTTATATCTTCTATATGCAAATTTTGTCACTGTTTTGGAGCACACTTATAAATATCCTTAAAACATACAATACTGATACCAACATCCAAAAAACGTTATTTTAATTTCATGGAACCGTTAAAAGGTGTTTTACTACATATTACAAAAACACTTTAGTTTGGGAAGCATAAAAGAATTTGCTAAAAATCAAATATCATTTAATGCATTGTGTTGCTTCTTGAACAGTAGTAAATGTTTTCATCTTTTTTTAGTTGTCATTTGTTTAAAAATTGGAATCTCAAAATCATATAGTCAACTATGTAAAAGCATACATAGTTGTAGGCTTGAAGTACAGTCTACTTAAAGGCCTATGAAAGGTTTGAAATGTGCATTTTTATTTTTGATGTTTGACAGTATTAACTAAAACATGAATACAGGGTGGGACATAGAGTAGCTCCTCTCCTTTTAAATCAGCTCTGCCAGTGAGAGTGGTTGAGCTTAAGTGCATCAAATGAAAAGCAGTCACAAACTTCAAACTTTGGATGTTTAAATCTTCTAAATGTGAGTTTTGTCACTGTTTTGGAGCACACAAGCTTGACTAAAACTGACACACTCATACTAATACTTGTACTCATACTTTTTTAACATCTACAAATTTATTTTAATTTCACAGGCACTTTAAATCCATAACACTTTCATAGACCTACATTAGAAAAGAGCAAAAGCTTATAATGTGATGCACAGCAACAGTTGCTAAGGTAGGATTGACTGCTGGAAGTATTTTTTTCTCTATATAGGTACACAGGAGAAATACACAGAGGGCAAATGGAGAGCCGTCCTCCCTGAAGATCAGCTGAAGCTGAGTAAACATGATGGCCAGGTGTGGATAGCTTTACTAAACCTGATGCTCAAACCAGACTGCCAGCGGAAATATGATTTCAACAGCTTCAATAAAACACAACTCTTAAAAGTAAGACTTTAAATATGTGCTTTTCAATAAGGGTTCCTGTAGTGTATCAAGTTGGTATATACATGTAAAACTTACATTTTGATTTTGATTCAGACATTAAATATCTGAAGAGTGGATAAATCTGCATTATTCACTGCTGAGTTTGATTTACTCATAACCTAAACATACAGTCTGTTCCTCTAATTCTGATTTATTCAATGTCAAAGATAATTACTGTATGATTTTTTTCTCTGTCTGCATGCAGCTTCGTGGGTTTCTGACAGATGTTGTGATAGATCAGTTACCAAACTTACTTGATCTCAAGCATTTCCTCAGTCAACTTGCTCTCACAGATCCAGTGGCTCCTAAAAAAGATCTCATCTTGGAGCAGGTATTCTACAAACACATATATGTACACTTGGGATCAGTAAGATTTCATAGGCTTTCAACTGTATGTCTTGTACACTATATAGTTTTTTTTAAGAGTATATATATATATATATATATATATATATATATATATATATATATATATATATATCTCAAGAAAGATTATGGTAACATACCAAAACAATTATAACTGACAAAAAAGAATTTAAGAATTTTAAGAAATTTAAGAATTTAACACCCCTGAATAACTAGTGTTACCCTTTTGGGTGAAATAACTGCTGTGAGGCGTTTCTATTAGCCATCTACCAGTCTCTGACATCGGTCTGAGGAAAGTGTAGCACACTCTTTAATGCAGAATTCTTTTAGCTGTGAGATGTTTGAGGAGTTTCTTCCATGTACAGCTCATTTCAAATCACCCCACAGCATCTCAATAGGATTATGATCTGGGCTTTGACTTGGCCATTCCAGGACTCTCCATTTTTTAGTTTTACGCCAGTTTTTGCTTGATTTACTGGTATGTTTTGGGTCATTGTCATGTTGCATGGTCCAGTTTGTTTCAGCTTTAATTTTCAGACTGATGGTCTCATGTGTTCCTCAAGCACTCTCTGATACACCATAGAATTCATGGTGGATTCTGTGATGGTGATCTGACCAGGGGTCTGTTCTTCGTACGTGGATTACTCAGTTAGCTGGATTTGGATATTGATGATTTGACATGATTCAGGATCGTTTATTTCTTCAAAACTCATCTGAGACTTGCTGTCATAGCAACAGTTCTGGTAGCTCAAACCTTGGGTGCAGGTTCATTTCATAAACAGGATTAGATCGGGTCAGTTCAAGCAAAGGTAATACTAAAAGTATGTACCAAATGCTGACATTGTCTTACAGTAGTTATATACACTTGGTAAAATAGTAATTATATATAAAAAATTATAAGTAAAAAAAAATGCATAAATATAAAACTTATGCAATCGGCACTCCGAAATAAAAGTACAAAGACTGTCACCTGAGTTATAGGTGTGTTTTGAGAATAAACCAATCAG
This sequence comes from Danio rerio, assembly GCF_052040795.2. Taxonomy (NCBI): domain Eukaryota; kingdom Metazoa; phylum Chordata; class Actinopteri; order Cypriniformes; family Danionidae; genus Danio; species Danio rerio. Next base: position 24,052,950 of record NC_141021.1, read on the forward strand.
AGTCTAATCTCCCATTCCCTTTAAGAGTCAGTTGCATCGCTTTCACTTTCGCTCTTGTGGATAGGGAAACCTTTACACGCAGACATCAGTTAGCCTATAAATAATTAATTTTGTTTGTTAAGCGCAAAAATTAGTTTCAAAGCTATTTCTAAATTCAGTTCTAATTTCCAGCAAACGAATAAATGAACAATAATAATGAAGTGTGCTCAAAAACCTGAGTTATATCCTAAAACACATGCTGTGCCCCATATGGTCTAAAACCTGCAGGTGGACAAATCTAATAATCTAATATCTGTTTTTAATAAAACAAATATAAATATGGATATAATAAATAATACTGCTAATAATAATAAAATTATACAAAAGCAAATTGTTATGAATGAACTGAAAAAGCCTCCGAAGATGAAAAAGGCATAAAAGCAGTGGTTTTTCATATTTATGTTGGCTAGAAAATAATACGTTTTGTAATATTTTAATCCTTTATATTTATATCGTATATTTATTCTTATTATATCCTATATATATCCTTAATATTTTAATTTTTTTTCATATGTAAAGATATTTGCGTATTGCTCTACCTCTTGTGTGTATTAAGCAGTGTGTAAGCGAGGCGCAACTCTGCGCTGGAGTTAAAACCGGGTTTGTTTTGGTCTATTGAAAAATCTCTTAGAGTTTCTCAAAATAGCAACGCGCCAGCAGTGCGCCTCAGAACGCCTTCCTTTTTAGACCAGAACGCCTATGGGTGCACATATGAGCCCAAATGCATTTGCTATTTAAACAGGGTAGCGCAACGCCTCAAAACGACTCTTGCGCCAAGCTGAAACTAGAAAAAAACTATTGCGTCGCGCCTTACGCCACATTGCGCCGGGTGTATGATAGGGCCCTAAATGTGAGGTGTCCTAACCTTTTCCTCAGAATATGCATTTTTGTAGAATTAAATCTTAAATTTAAACAAAAGTTTTCAGTTTTAATGGTTTAGTTATGTTACCTTAATCTTTCAGTATTGTTAAAATTCAGATTTAATAACAATATAATATCCGTATTATAAAACCTTACAAAATACCCAGGCTTTCATAGGTTGTCCTAATTTTTTTTTACATGACTGTGAATATATCCAGCACAATTGTTTTCTTTGACATCATGTTTACATTAAAATTTTTTTTTTTTTTTTACAATTTTGTGTTTAAATTGTGGGAGCATAAAATACTTTCTTCCCCTCCCCTAATTTTTAAAAGACACAGTAGATGGTAACATTCAATTGGCCATCTACCCCAATAAAAAATCGTCAAAATCATCAAAAATGAAGCATGTTTTTTTATCATTTAGCTGCCAGAAATATGGAATAATATTGTAATGGAGAATGACAAGAAGTGGAAAGCCATTGCCAAATACCAAGTGACGAATGTTTTTAACCCCTCTGAAAGTGAACTGAGAGAACAGGCTAGCAGGTAAGATTTGATGTATATCTGGAAGAGGAGTTATTCAAATCTCAGTCTGACAGTTGGCATATATACTGAATAAATGTTGACATGAGGCCTTCTGATCAGGTTGGCTCAAACGTATAATCTGGATGTGATGGAGAATCTAATCCCAGACAAACCTAAATGTGGAGCCTGTGGAAGAACGGGTGTGAAACGCTGCTCCCGCTGTCAGGGAGAGTGGTACTGCAACAGGTATTGTGCTTTCTGACAAAAACATTCAGACTGTGCCCATTTGAAGATATTGTTTACTCAAAATATTAATTGTTATAACAAAACAAGTTTGTTTTTATATGCTTTTTCCGACCAGAAATAAAACATATTAATTTAATGAATCAAATGAATTATTATGAAAATACTGGCTTTGACTGTAAACCTTCGTCCAAAATCGCTTAATACTCATGTACAGTTCAGAGATATTCAGCTTAGTGAAGAAATGGCACAAATACTGTGGAGTTTCTAGGAAGTGGGACTCAATTTTTTATTAAGCTTGTTTAATTTAAAAGGTGCAGTCATGTGCTTTTTCTGGAAGACTTAGAGTGAGAATATTGCATGAAATGATAAAGACCAAGATTTTTAATAAATAATAATTTGTAAAATTTATTTTGTATAAATCTTAGGATCTTATTTAAAACCATATAGCCTCTAGAACACTATGTGTGGCATGAATAGGACCATTTTTGATACTTCTCCAGCATTGCTAAAACCTTATTGTTGGTCACTTTTTGCTGCCATTATATGTATGGACTTTAGCATTTTCTTAAAACTCTTAATTCTTAAAGAAAGTAGCACTGGAACCTGTCTAGTAAATACATTTTGATTGAAATATGCCTTTAAATGCCAACTAATCAGTAAACATATAAACACAGAATGTTTTCCTACAAACTCAGCTGGCAGGCAAATACTACGATTATACATAAAAATAAACAATAACACAAATCATTTTAAGTGCAATCAGTAACAGCAATAATTAACTATAATCTAAGCAGTGTTCTCCCTTTTTTTATTCCTTTTTTTTATTGAATGTTTTGATTTTGAACAAAGCCCGAGTTCCACCCTACAAAAAAGTAAAATAAATAAACACAATAATACTATAATAATAGGCACAAAACCAGGATTTAAACATATATGATACAGTCTCTCATATTTAACCAAAATTGTAGTTTTTTTTACTGGCTCCGTATATTATGTATTCCAAACTAATAATGTCCAGTACATAGAGCCTAGTAGGATAGATCAGCCAGAGAAAGCAGTGCTCTCTTGAAACTCTAAAAACATCTTTACTTATTTCTCCAAGCACAACATTTTGGTAGTTTACTACACCGAATCTTGTACACGTTTTTTTTTTTTTTCCCCTTTGTTGGGAATCTTGGGATTTGACAGTTTGTAGAGTGGAAGCAAAGTTGGAGAGGAAGAGGATGGGATTGGGACTTGACCTTGCGATGCCTGAAGCAAAGTAGCTCTATACCCCCTCTTTCCCACCAAACAACCTTGGCATTTAAACCCAGTGAATACGATGTGATCATGCAGCCAACTATAGTTTATAGAGATGGAGATTTCGAGCAATAATAACTTGTTTATTCACAGTGCCGTAATTTGCACAGAAGGAGTATATAAAGGAGAGTAATGTGGTTTATTATTAGCACACCGTAATTTGAATTGACAGAATTTAGAATGCCAATGTGTTCAGCATTATGTTCCGTTACTATTTATATATGGTGCTCGAAACCTTTTCTGCTTCGAGTTTTTGTTTGTTGTGTTGGTCAGAGTAGCCCCTACCTCAGCACCTGACGTAAACAGTTCTTACTTGTAGCCCAACGATGTTTTGTTACGAACCACTTTTCTTGCTGCTTTTCCATTAACAAGCGCTCAAACGGACTTGTTGATGCACTGCCGGAAGGCTATTTGTGCCGACCAGTCAGACCTCGCGAGGTCTTGTCACGCCCTACTAATCAGCTCTTTAAGTAATTAATTCACTCACTCACTCAAAAAAAAAAAACAATCTGTTAATTACTCAACCTTATGTTGTTCCAAACCCTTGAGACTTTCATTGATCTTCAGAACACAAATAAAGATATTTTCGATGAAATGTGAGAGCTCCCTCATCCTCCATATACAGCAGCAGTCCAGAAAAGTTCAAAGATTCACTGTAAAAACGCTGGCTTTCACACAAATCTGTCATTTTGCCTTAACTCAAATCTATTAAGCTAGCTTAAATATTTTTACAAATTTAAGTAGATTGAACAAAAAAAAAATTGTGTTGTTTTAATTCATTAAATATAAGTATTTTTTTTGTAGGAAAGGGACCAAAACACTTTTAAAACATTACTGGTAATACAATTGTTTGCTTTGTTTGTTGGTAAAGGGGTAATTCTCCTAAAAATGTACATTTTCTCAGACTCAATTGGGTCAAACCGTTTATTAATTTCTCCCTTTTGTCGAACACAAACAATATAAGATATATCATGAAGAATGTTGGGGAAAAGTAGCCATTGACATCCATACAGCAAAAAAATGTGGAAGTCAGTGGCTTTTTTCCAAGATTTCTGTAAAGATCTTCAAAAGAAGAAAAGAAAAACGCAAATATGTCAAATGTTTGGGTAATTAATTTGATGAATAATTCTGTTGGTGTGATTTTTGGCTGTAGGGAGTGTCAGGTGAAACACTGGCCCAAGCACAAGCTCTCATGCAACCTCATGGCAGAGGCTTTCCAGAAACTGCAGGAGGAAATGAAGATCAGCAGCTGAAGGGGAGGGATGCTGTGGACACAGATGTGCTTTACAACATGTCCACTATTGAACGTCTTATTGAATGCACACTAATAGAAAAAATCGCAAGAAACTGTTTCCAACATCTTTTATATTAGGTCATAAGTGAATTAATAAGAGAGCACTCTTTTAGGAAAACTTTTACATACAGTATGCATTTTGTCATAAAAACTTTGTAAATATATGAGTTTTATGTCCATATTTGGCATCATTTAGCTATTATATTGTAACAATTTCACCTTAAAATTGCAAAACAAACCTTATATAGACATATATGATGACGGTTGTTACTGATTATTACTTATTGTCATGTATTGTTATTTGTTATAATGTAGAGCAGAGAATAGGTAATATCTTAAAATATCTTTGCCTCTTTCTATTCCTTTTTGATACACCTAGAAGTTACTATTGTTTTGCATTGGTTTAGTTTTTTAATTAGTGTTATTGCAGTTGTCTTGACATGTTCAAAATAAAGTCTAAAGTTTATTTTAAAATATTTTAACAAGAAACACCCCTTAACATATCCAAAAAATAATACAAACTACAAAGGTATATATGTAATGCTAAAATAAAACCATTAAAAGAGTAGTTCACCTACAATTGATGACATTATCATTTAATTCATCATAAATTTCTTTCTTCTGTTGAACACAAGTTGCGACAACTCTGTAGACTCCAAATGGAACATTTTATCAACAACAATGGCTTCTTGTGAAGCCTCTCAATAGTTATCAGAAATTAGCTCTCACAGCCAAGTTACAGCTGAAAATGGCTGATTATGCACTTTTGAAAGATTTAATGTTATCTAATTTTAGGTCTACATGAATCACATGATGATCGAAAATTTTGGGCTTCCGTTTTCACAACTCTCTCTGGCTCAACAGAATAAGAAAAAACTCAAGTAGGTTTTGAACAAGAAAGGATAAGGAAATGATCAGAAGTGCACAACAGAAGTGTCAATTTTGGATGAACTATGCCTTAAGATTCCAGAGGCTGGAACATTACAATAAGGTTGTATTATTTAATGTTACTTAAAAGGTACAGTATGTAATTTTGACACCCAGTGGTTGAAATAGATATTGCACTACTGGATCAAAATAAACGCAAGCGCAGGTTGCCAGATTGAGGACGGGAGCAAGTAACATAAACAAAAGCAACGGCACTGGAAGTGAAGTTTCATAAACTAATTTCGAGAGGAGCACATGATATGATTGTGCACCGCTGGCCACTCATCCGTAATCAGTAATTATCCAATCAGAATGATCCTAGCTTAATATAAATGGATCACTTTCTCCTTATTGCACTATCTTCGTTTTGGAAGAATCCCCCCTTCCACCCCATCTCCTCCTTTTTCTCCCCTTCTAAAGGGGGAGCGATCGAGACCTACCTGATCTCGGTTCTCCTGATATGCTTCTAGACCGGGCGGGAGCCCTGGGCTCAAATTTCTCCGAGCTCAGGGTTCTCTTCCGGGACAGCATGCCAAACCTGCTATACGTGCCAAGCATATCTAAGTGGGAACTCTTGAAAGAAGGATTCTAAATATAAAAAAGGAGTTTTTGTTCTCACCAACACCTCAAATTGATATATTAGAAAAGGCTTCTATTTCATACAGGTGAACAACAGAAAACTATGACAATAATCACCTCAGGTAAACCTTGTGTGCCTTATTCAACAGGGTGTTTTCACACCTCTAGTTTGGAAAAAGTCTGTTTAGGGGGTAGTGTCGGAGGAGGGAAATTGCATACAAATTTGCAAAAAAATGGGAGTTTCGATTTGAGCACAGACTGATTTTCACAGAGGCTAAACAAACACACAGGCGCAGGGGAGAAAGACAGTGACTGTGTTTACATGGATATAATGGATGTAATCGAATTATTTGACAAATTATTAAATGGTGGGCTTCAACTGCAGTTTGGCTCTTCCATTCAGGAATTTCATTTATGCCCCTCGTGACAAACTAGATATTTGATTCGAGGAACTGCTGTAAGCATGTATTTTTAATGCAATGTTTGATACCGCACGGCGAATAAGAGAGAAAAAAAACCTTCGCGTTTCTCGGAAACTTTGATGCACTCTGTAGGTATAGCGTCAGAGAGCCATGTGTGTTATTTCTGTCACAAAGTGCAGCGAAAATCCTCCACGACGGTAAAAGTTTGATTGCGGTGTTTAACTAGCATGTTGAAGAGCAACGTTTACAGCAGATCTTTCAGCCTATAATATTGTAGGGATATTAACGTACTGTAAACTTTAGTAAATTAGAAATCATTTGAATAAGGTCTGTCTTTAAACACTGAAAGAGAACTGCTGAACATACCAACTAATTTTGCCATCTGAATAAACAAAGACCAATGGTCGCTCACTCACCAAATCTGTAGAGACAGGACAATCATCACCAACTGGAGCCGGGTCTTTATTAAGGGGAGACGTGCGGCAAATCCGGATTTCACCATTCCCAGGTGAGAAAAGCTCTCTAGTAAAAAATGTTCCTTAGACACGTATTTCTGTCGAGCGTCGCATGCACTGTTATCCACACATGAGTCCAGCTGCACTCTCATGGCGGGAAAATGAAACAAAACCTTCACACAGCAAATAATAAAAGCAACACTGACGACTCGTATCTCCAAACAATTCTTCTTCTCCCGCTTGTTTTGGCAACACAACATGGTGTCTCTCTCTGCCGTCTGAACACTGTATCAGCTACAGTCTTCGAAGCTATCATGCATATTAATGAAGTTGCACCGCATACACAATAGAGGGCGTTCCTCATGTGGAATCTGCGTCTCATTTTAGAGTCTGCTACTGTCCCCCAGAGGTCGCATTTCGGTCATGGATGCATGCTTTCAGAGCCTTTTTGAATGAATGAATGAAAAAGCCTTAGTCTATGAAGTTTTCCACCATGGCAACATAGGCAACCAGGGGTGCTGAAATATAATTGGCTAAACTGGCAAATTAGCAGAACAAAGACAGCGTTCTGGCATGGAAAACACTTTTTTTTTTAAAGCAGAATATCTGATTTCAACATTGTTTTTTAGATAAATATATTCCCTTGACTTGTTTCTTAAATATCTGTAAACATATATGATATTTTTATGCTTTAGAAGAATCAAAAACTTACATACAGCATCTATAATTAAACAATGAACAACACATTTATTACAGTATTTGTTCATAAAGTTTACATTAGTTAATGAAAATATAGTTGTTCATCGTTAGTTTATGAAAACCCATAATGCATTATAACAAGCATGAATGTGAATTTAAAACTGCATCAGTAAAGCTGGATTAGTAAAGCAAGCATAATAATTGCTGAACAAAAAATATGAATAATTAGTTCATGTTCTTGTAAATACCTTAACTGATGAATCCTTTTTGTAAACAGTGATCACTTTTACAAAGCACACCACAAACTATTTTAAGCTGATTGTTTTATTGTAACTTTCATTCATCCTCCATGTAACAGAGATTACATTGTCATGTTGCTCACTGCAAATTCCCAAATAGTACAATGAGTGTAAAAATGTGAGAACAACAAAACCCATGAGAGAAAGAGATGTTCGTGAATATCAGTGACACAATACGATTCCAGCTTTCATTCACAAACCTTGCTTTTTAGAATATAAGGGGAAAAAAAACCTTTGGTTTGGAATTTCATGACATTTGTATGCTGTACTGAAACATGCATTTCAAGAAATGACAGTACATTACACAATGGACATAAGTAACTATTTTCAATTCAATGTGGACACAAAAAAGTAAGACACTCAAAAACATGAAAACAAATACAACAAAAACGAAATTGTCCAACTGCTCTACAGTAGTCATTTGTCTTTAGTAGCATAATTATCTTGTATCAAAAGTACTGACATTTCCAACATACAAGATCAGTCTTTTAGGACGTTGGCTTCAGATCATTTGTCTGTAAATACATGAGCAATGTCTAGTGTGTTTCTAGTGCAAACAGTTTTTTATTTGACTAATTTCTCAAACTACTTCATTCGTTGGACAATAGAATGTAGAAAAAGGTAACATTTCACAAAAGAACTTGATAAATGAAGTACTTTTCTAGGTAAATACTTCACCTGCTTTGATCAATCTTTCTGATGTTTGGTTCAGAAACACCATTTCATCATCAACAATCACCACCGATCTTTCTCACTTCTGCTTTAAAATGTTAAAAAGACCGATACAAAATCTAGATGAACCCACAGTTGTGTCTAAAGGACATGTTTTATAAAACAGATATTAACAAAATACGTACAAAACTTTCATAAACTTGTTGAAAGTGTAAAATAAAAAAAAAGATTACACTGCTGTTTGCCATGTAAGACGAACTGTGTGGTGGATAAGCTGGAAATTCATCAGTTAAGGTCTTAGCATGATTTAATCTTAGAGACTGAAAGATTTGATCATTTCATTTTGCTGATAATATTCCCTTTATGCCTGTCTTTGTTTGTTGTCCTTAGAATCCAAATGAACAAAGACAATCTCTTGACTTAAAAAAAAAGAAATGGTGTAGAATTAGACTAAAATGCATTACAAAAGCTGTCTTCAAATCTTCAAAATTGAAATATAAAGTCCAACACCTTACCATGCTACATTGTCTTTAGCTCCAGTTCTCAGAACCACTGCAAAAGAACAGAAGAACATGTCACTGAAATAGTGTTGTTTCTGTGAAGTATTAAATGACTTAATATGCAAAGAGAGTCAGGTATAAACATCAGTCGAAAAGTTACAGGCATGAAAATTAAGCTAACATGCACAGTGTGAAATTACTGAGTAAACATGTGGAACATCAAAGAAAATATTACATATCATTAAAACGATTGAGTCTTGACAAAAAAAGAGTCCAAAAGTAAACTCGACATGAAAAGACTGTGTAGGATGAAATGAAATGAAGGTAAATTCTGGATGGTGCACGACAAAGAAGGCAAACAAAGGTTTTATAGAATAATAGTACACCCAGACTCTCAGAAAATGTGCCTCTACCAACAATTTTGGAAAAACTCCAAAAGCGTGGCTGGAATGAATACGAATAAGTAAAACGTTAACAATCACTACTCATTTTCAAACAAATGAAACTTTCAAACTCCATGAGCATCGCTTGTAAATGAATACAGCTTAACATTTGAATTGCATTTCTGTCCCCTTATACTTGTTTTACAACAGTAAACTTGCTCTGAAGCTCATATCATAGAGCTTTGAATGTTTGAAGTAAAAAGTTTCCAGTCCTGTTCAACAAAACGCTCGAAGCTGTAATGCTTGAGCAAATTAATTTAGCATACTTCTTGTCACTATTGGTTGGATAGGCTCAAAATATAGTACCATTTGAACTTGAGGCTCTGAATACAGTGTGTGTGTTCAGGGTTGCCAGGTCCAAGACAAATTTTCAGCCCATGCAATGTGGACTCCCACCCAAAATGAACAAAAAATAGCCGCCCATCCCCACTCACTGACTGAGTTTCCACATACCAAACAACACTTCTAAAGACCTTTCAAGGATGTGGCCATTCCAGTCATTAGAGATGTTAAGTCAAGTTATTTAATTATTCATTCATTCATTTTCTTTTTGGCTTAGTCCCTTTATTAATCCAGGGTCGCTACAGCGGAATAAACCGCCAACTTATCCAGCATATGTTTTACGCAGCGGATGCCCTTCCAGCTGCAACCCATCACTGGAAAACATCTATACACACCCATTCACACACACAGACAATTTTAGCCTACCCAATTTACCTGTACTGCATGTCTTTGGACTGTGGGGGAAACCAGAGCACCCGGAGGAAACCCACGCGAACACAAGGAGAACATGTAAACTCCATACAGAAATGCCAACTGGCTCAGCCGGGGCTTGAACCAGCAAGCTTCTTGCTGTGAGGCGATCGTGCTACCCACTTTAAGCCACTCACTGAACATTTCAATTTGAAATTTGCCAGAAGCAACGTAATCGATTTTTTTTTTCTTTTGCAAAAAGCTTGTCGTAGGCACATTTTAAGTGTATTTTGTAAGCCAAGGTTGGTGATGGTGGAGGTTAATGAACAGGAATCCAGTAGAGATGTCAGTTGAGAAACATTAGAGGAGCATGAAGTTTTGAACAAGAGGAGCACAGATGTGAATGAATGTAACTGTTGAGAAGGTGGACATCATTTTCTGGACAGAAAAAGGAACAGATGATCTCTTGTAGAGTTTTGTACCTGTAGGACGCAGGTACAATTCATACCCAGTGTGAAAGTGTGTGAATTTGTGTCACCAATCAGGTTGTCTCGGGGGGGCTGAAGCCCGAGGATACCACCTCATTGTGTCATAGGAAGGATAGCTGAAAAAGAATCCAGGTTCATTTTTGGTGAACTATTTTATTTCTGAATGCTTGAAATGGCAGTGAATGGACAAATGGAAAAAAACGATGGAGTCTGAAGTTCAACTCAAAAAAAAAAAAAGAGTCATGCAGAACATACAGTATATCTGGGTAAACATGCATGTTGGACAATAAACATGTTATTATTCACTATATGTGTGCACTCCAAAAAACCTTAGGACTTATAATTGAAATCAATTTTTTTGGTATTTATGTTGATACAGGTAAAAACAAAATACACATTTATGCTATTTCATTATAAATATATATGCTCCTTTAAAACTGATTAAATAAATACATTAAAAACAAGCAGGCAAGCAACCAAGTAAATAAAATCAACTTCACTAAATGCTAAAGTGCAACAGTATATTATATTACACTGTATCAAAGACACAGCTCTTAGTTTTAAAGATGTTAAAAGTTGTAAATAACATTCTTCTAAAAGCATTTTTGTCCAAGATCAGCTGTTGATAATTAAAATATATTATATATAAAATAATAAAATATACACTCACCGACCACTTTATTAGGCACAATAAACAGCTTGTTAACACAAAAGTCTAATCAGCTAATCACATGGCAGCAACTTAATGCATTTAGGCATGTACTGTAGACATGGTTCAAACGATCTGCTGCAGTTCAAACCAAGAACATCAGAATGGGGAATAAGGTGATTTAAGTGACTTTGAACGTGGCATGGTTGTTGGTGCCAGACAGGGCTGGTCTGAGTATTTCAGAAACTGCTGATCTACTAGGATTTTCACGCACAACCGTCTCTAGGGTTTACAGAGAATGGGCTGAAAAAGAGAAGATATCCAGTGAGCAGCAGTTCTGCAGGCACAAATGCCTTGTTGATGCCAGAGGTCAGAGGAGAATGGCCAGACTGTTTCCAGCTGATAGAAAGGCAACATTAACTTAAACAATCACTCGTTACAACCGAGGTATGGAGAAGAGCATCTCTGAACGCACAACATGTCCAACCTTAAAGCGGATGGGCTATAGCAGCAGAAGACCACATTGGGTGCACTCCTGTCAGCTAAGAACAGGAAACTAAGGCTAACATTTGAACAGGCTCATCAAAATCAGACAAGATTGTAAAATTGTTGCCTGGTCTGATGAGTCCCAATTTCTGCTGCAACATTCAGATGCTAGGGTCAGAATTTGGCATCAACAACATGAAAGCATGGATCCATCCTGCCTTATATCAATGGTTCAGGCTGCTGGTGGTGGTGTAATGGAGTGGGGAATATTTTCCTGGCCCCATTAGTACCAATTGAACATTGCAAGTATTGTTGCTGACCATTTCCTTCCCTTTATGACCACAATGTACCCATCTTCTGATGACTACTTCCACCGGCATAACGCGCCTTGTAATAAAGCCCGAACAATCTCAGACTGGTTTCTCAAACATGTCAATGAGTTCACTGTACTCAAATGGCCTCCACAGTCACCAGATCTCAATCCAATAGAGCACCTTTAGGATGTGGTGGAACGGGAGATTCGCATCATGGATGCAACTGCGAGATGCTGACATGTCAATATGGACCACAATCTCAGAGGAATATTTCCAGTACCTTGTTGAATCTATGCCATGGAGGATTAAGGCAGTTCTGAAGGCAAAAGGGGGTCCAACCTGGTACAAGTAAGGTGTACCTAATAAAGTGGCCGCTGAGTGTATACTAGATTATGATGATATAAAATATATATAAAATTACAGAAAATAAGTAAATATATACTGTAAAAATCATTTATTCATTTAAAATGTATAATCAATTGCTACATGTTTTTATACAGTCAAGCCCGAAATCATTCATAATAATATTATTAAATTATTTTAATTATAATCTTGAGATTGACTGTCATACCCACAGTCAAGGTTCATGCATACTGTATATCTAAAAACAACAATGCACAAAATTGTCTTCTATAGTCATCCAACTAAAAGATTGATTTCAGCATGCAGAGATGAAATGGCAGAATGAACTCTACCTGCTCATCATGGGGTTGTTTATGCCATATAAAGGCTCATTATGACAACCACTGACAACAACATCCATACTACTGTAAATAAAACAAGGAACAAACACGTGAAATGAGCATGAGATGCATGAACGAAAGCCAGCAGTTCAAAGATCAACATGATTTCACTAAATACATAAATACTAAATGAAGACTTCAAAGGCACAATGGAAAATATGCCAAGTTAAATACAATTGAAAAGATGAAGTAGATCAAGAGATGAGAAAAACAAAGAGATGAGAAAAACAAAGAAGTGGTTGGTTATGAACATGAAGAGATGAAGATTGTGGAAAGCAAGTGTGAAATTTGAAGATATAAGAAACATAAGATGTCTCTTAAAGAAAGGGAACAAGGCTGTTTCAAAGAACTTCTTTGAATGTTGGTAAAAGATTTTCCATTCTGTTGCAGCTTACATTCTAGGAGCAATCCATTACATAGTCATCATGAAAGTTATTGCGTATAGTCTGACAGAAGGACACAAACTGAGCAGGTGTGTGTGTGTGTGTTCACTCACTCATCAAAGACATCCTCAGTGTCCATCCTGCGGTAGAATTTGGCGAGTTTTACTGACATGATGATGCTGGGAATGAGGAGCACACAACATCCTCCCAGACCAAACCAGAATGTGTTCTGAAACACACAAGCACACACATATGAACTTAAGAACACATTAGCATACATAAGCCCATAAACAAAAACATGTTTTTAATCACATACGTTTTAAACTTCCATATGCAGATTGACACAGTTTTTACATGTTTTCATTTAAGACATGAATAATAAACCAGGCCCTACCATTTATTATTTGGTTGTTGTTGATTTAAAAGAATAAAACTTTTTTTCAGCAAGGACATACTAATTAAAATGATGGTAAATTTATAAATATTATAACAGATTTTTACTTTAAGCCAATGCTGTTGATTTAAACGTTTAATTTATTTAATAGAGATGAAAAATTATATTATATTTTCACAAAAACAGCAGCACATTTTTTCATTACTGATAATGAGTAGATTTTTGTTTAGTTTTGTCCAAATCATCTTTATCACAGTAACAATTGAAAAAATATATTTCAAAATATCACAGATTTGACTGTATTATTATTACTTGAAAAATGAAAATTACTTGACCATTTATTATGTGGTTTGAAAACTTTTATAAAAAAAAATTCTGGCATTTTTCAAAATATCTGCTTTTATGTTCAACAGATAAAAGAAACTGAAAAAAAAAATGTTTTAAACACATGAAGAGTGAGTAAAGGATGGCAAAAATGAATTTTCACCTATTGGTGAACTATCCCATTAAATGCAGTTTTGGTAAGACAACAAGGCTTCTAGATATAGAATTATATAATATATATAATATATATTAGTAGATATAGTTTATTTGTCATAGTATGATAATCAATGTTTTTCCGATATGATAAATCTGTCACATAGTTAATGGCACATTGTCGAATGATTTGAATGTTCAGGATATTGCTGAGAGAGCTATTCTGTACTGTATCATCAATAAATCAAGCAAAGAAAAAAATCATTAAAGTTTAACATAGCTAGATTTATATAACCAAATACCATTTGTAATCAGACTGTCATAATCATAATTTCTTAACTGTTATTTTCTACCACTCTCAGTTTTTTGTGTGTTTATTTTGATATTGAGAGAAAGTAGTGCAGAAAATTTACATATCCCTTTAAAAAATAAATCATTTGCTCAACTTAAAACTGTAAGGTACAGTTGGTCAAAATTATTAGCCCCCTTAATTACTAGCCCCCCTGTATATTTGTTTCCCCAAATTCTGTTAAACGGAAGAAGTTTTTTTTTTCAACACATTTTTAAACATGATTTCAAAACATTTCTAATAACTGATTTATTTTATCTTTGACATGATGACAGTAAATAATATTTTACTACATATTTTTCAAGACACTGCTATACAGCTTAAAGTGACATTTAAAGGCTTAACTAGGTTAATTAGGTAAACTAGGTAGGTTAGGGTAATTAGGCAAGTTATTGTACAATGATGGTTTGTTCTGTAGACTATCAAAAATATATATCTTAAAGAGGCTAATAATTTTAACCTTAAAGTAGTTTTTTTTAATTAAAAACTGCTTTTATTCTAGCTGAAATAAAACAAATAAGACTTTCTCCAAAAGAAAAGAATATTATGAAACACTGTGAAAATGTCCTTGCTCTGTTAAACATCATTTGGGAAATATTGTGTGTGTTTTCCTTTAATTGTATACATCTACAAGCTCATGGTTTTTGCACGTGTTATATTTTTCATATTTGCTATATGTGATTTTGAACCCCAAAATCACATTCCATATAGATATTTTATAAATTTCCAACTGTAAAATATCAAAATTCAATTGTCATACATAAATACTTATTTATTAACTTATACATTTTTCATGTAATGTAAAGATCAGAATTTCCATTTTATTAAAACTTATGATATATCATTTGTATATCTTATATATGATCTTATTTCATATAATAGATATATCACATAACAAAATAAATCTTATATATTTGATTTTTTTATCATACCACTGAATCAACAATGAAGCTGCAGGCTACAATCTCTGCTGAGTCCACAATGTTGCTGATAGGTTTGCACTGGGCGACCTCCATTGCCAGCTGCAAATACAGAAACATAATTCTATTTAGTATACCCCTACATAAAAAACAGTGCTCTATAGAAGAAGGAAGCTGAACTTTATCTTATCCTGCCATGGCATACTTACTGAGTGTTTGACCCACTCCGTATATTGGGAAAAGTATCCAATAATTTTCTTAATGAATTTATCAGACTCCTGTGATTATAAAACAAAAATACCAAATAATTTTAAATAATATATTTATACATAAACATTCATAACAGACCATTTAAAATTGAGCTACTAATGTATTTTTTTATTCATCAGTGTTTTTGCCCAACTTAAAAAGTAACTGTTTAAAATTAAACTTGAGAAACAATAAGACTTGTGTGTGTGTGTGTGAAATGTGTGTACATTAAGCTTAAAACCAAAATTATTTCTAAAATTAGACAAAAAAAATCTGTCTTAAATTATTTAGCTTGAATGACATTAAGATGTTTTTTCTTTCTTGAAAAAATTAAATATTTAATTTTTGATAAATACATTTTTGTCTTTATTCCTGTGGATAAAGATTAGTAATAACTAAATAATAACTAATTAATTAAATAATGAACCATCATACCTGTTTGACCACATGTGAGGCATTGTTGGAGATGAGATATTCTGCTGCCTCGATGGCATTCAGTACATTTGTCACTTTAACCTAACGGTAGAACATAATTATCATACAAAATCACCCAAATATGTATTAGACACAGAACTATTGTGGCATCTATTTCCTAAAACTGATTAAATTACATGATTGTGTTTTTACTGGACTTACAGGCAGCTCTCTGGATGTTTTCTCCAATTGTCTGATGCTTTGATTTAAATTGCTCTGAAAGAACAACACATACATTCGATTTTTAAAAAATCTATACAACATAAACCTCTTTCAATCTGTTGACAGCTCCGATGTATCTGAATTTTTAAAAATATTTAAAAGAAGTCTTAATTTCACTCTATTGAATAAGTTGATTTTGGTAATGAAACACAATTGTACAGCAAACACCAATACCAAATCACAACACACACAATGAGCCAAAATGTGGACACTTAAACATGCAAACACATTTAAAGGATGTTTTTGAACACACATTTACTCAAACACATGCTTCAGAACTACATTCATATTCGGTTAGTCACATCACATGATACCAACTGCTGGCTTACCCTTGCTTTCACAAATTTCTGGTTCCATTTGAAAAAAAAAAGAATAACATTTAAAATAAAACTTCTTGTTTAAATCAAAAGATATCTGCTTGTGAATCACTAGGTTGTGAACATAAATTTGGGCACTGGTAAAGACAGTGATGAGCTTGTTTCACTACATGATGGAACACAAAGTGTGACATGAGAGCATCCTTATTGTAAAACATCAAAATGAGAATTTATGATCAACAGCACAACTGATATTTTTCACATATTAACTTTATAATGTTTTTAATAGTAAACTGCAGAAAAGTAATGGTTTGTTTTGTGTACCAGCAGCTTTTTATACATTAATCAAATATAAACATTCTCTAGGTTGTTCTGTATCTGTTAATTCAAGGTTAAATTTAAAAAGATTTGTGCATCAGAATTCTGTTAAGGGAACATAGTGAGCATCAAAGCACCTTGATTTTCTTAGTGCATTATGGGACATTTCAGGGAACAAATGTTTCAGTGCACTGGAAGAATTTTGAGATTGAGACAGCACATAAAAGAGCCAACTCCCTGATAAATGCCCTAACTACTGAACAAAAGAGCTGATTGAGATGCACAATAAGTTTAAGAGTGAGATAAGGGGATAGAAAATATAATTAGCTGAATATAAAAACAATTATATTTATGGAAGCCATGGCTGTTTCTCAATATGTGCTCTTCAGCGATCTTGTGTCCTCTTGTTCTCGTGTAACGTCATCATCAACAGCTAAAGTTCAGTTCCAAAACTCAAGACCGCAAGAACGAAGGATGCATGAAAATTCCCGGATGTGTTCTTGATATCAAGAATGCACCAATGTGGACTTGAGCAACCAACTAGCTTGAGAAGGCTAAGAAGTCATTGCGACTCATAGGAGGTTAAAGGAGGTGGGAAGTACAGCATTTTATTTAGATTTATTGTTATCTATATCTATTTAGACTTCTTTATCTCAGGAGATTCCATGAATGAAATGGTGAAAGTAAATATCACCATGAAAATCTTAATAAAGACATAAACCCATTAAGGGTGTTTGTTTGCTGAAATTCATATTATTCAATTCGTATTGTGCACCATATATTCGGAAGGTTTTGTGCATGTTATACATATATTGAAAGGGGAAAAAAACATAAATCATTGTATGAATGCTGTAATGTTTAAATCATATTCAGTTAAAAACGTGTGACCATCAGGAAGAACGCAGCATCCCATTTCTCACAGGATGCGTTCTGTGTTTTCGCGGTTTCCCAAGTTTGTTCTTCCGAGATGATCTGGCGAGACCGGTCTTCACAAGAACACAAGTCTGTTCTATGCGTTCTTGGAATTGAGAAACAGCTGACAGTATGTCAGATTGTGTGTTCATGTGTCTATTATTTACAGTACCTAACCATACATTGAGGACAAATTTGTACCAAGATTCGAGATGATGTCATCCTTTTTAAAATTGCCTTTATTTTTTATAAATGTTTTTGTATTTTTATACTTGTTATGTTATTATTTGCAAGGAAATTACTTATATTTTTAAAGGATAATAAATAATATGGATTTGTTTTTTCAGAAACTAAAAGTGCACAGTTTCTTGTGAGGGTTTGGGTTGGGTGACAGAAAATACAGTTTGAACAGTGTGTGTGATTGTGTGTGTGTTTGTGTGTGTATTTTACCATAGCCTGTTCCATTGGAACCACTTGATCTTTGTGGATTTGTCTGATACTGCTGGCATGACCTTTCAGTGCATTCTCAAGAGCCCCGCGAGGCTAAAAAAGACAGTGAGAAAATCAGCTTTTTGACATTGATAAAACTTTATAAATAGTTTTAGTTCAGATGCAAACCCTTGAAGAACCTTCAGAAATATGCTTCTTAAAATGTGTAGGTTCAGCAATTTCAACTTTTTTGATTAAGAATACATTATTTTCATTGCCTTCAAAGTGAAAATAATAAAAATAAATACATAGGAGGCTGAGAAAAATAATAAAGCATTTTAGATGGAACTCTTCAAAGGTTCTTAAGCAACCAAAAAACAGAAATTTGCGCACATCTGAGATTCTCAAGGCAGGAGCTCGATCTAAACAAACACAGTGGAAAAAGTAAAAAGAAAATCTGCACACTTCCACTTTAAAGGGGATTAAATTTAGATTTTGATTTGAAATCTTTTTTGTAACTGTATATACAGTATGTATCTCATATTGTCATATGTATTTTGTTGTGGGTTTTTTTCCCCCTTGTTTACTGGCTTGTTGGTTGATTGGTGTGATTATTGTTTGCAGGTTTGATGTGTAGAGCTTTACTTTGTTGGTCGAAGCGTTGTTGTTGTTTTTTTTTTTTTTTTTTGAGAGCTAAAGTGGACTTTTTCCACTCTTCGAATGTTTCAAATTTAACAATTTAAAAACAATATAATAACTACACACTATGAATAATCTATTAATCATTAGCAAATAGTTTATTTATTATCTGTTAAGCATTAACTACATTAACAGATGTTAGTAAGCAGTTTACACTACAGATACAAATACTCTATTTTTGACTTAAAAGCACAAATATAATGTGCTTAATGATTGTATTTTTATACTTTGTTAATTATTATTTTTTCATTAATAAATTCAGTATTGCATTATTTACAAACCAGTTATTTGAGAGAAGTTGCTGGTTTTTAAAGATCATTAAGAATGGGTAAATAAATGATTAATAGAATATTCAAATTAACATGTTTATATATTTAATTTGTATGTTAATAAATGCTTTATTATTCATTATTTATGCTTTATAAATCCCTTATAAATGACAATTAGGCTCAGTTATATTCTAAACAGGAAAAAAGAAAATAGACGACTTTATTAATTTCATTTAAAGACACAAATGAAACTGTATCAGATGAAAAATAAATCTTTTCAATCCTAACTAAAATAAAATTACGGTGCAATTTAAGCATTGCTAGATAACATTGAAATGTTGTATCATAATATATTGTGAAATTATTATATTGTTGATGTTTAAACCAATTTTATGTTATATTCGGACACTCCTGTTATTCTACAATGCTTAACGTTTACAGTAATTTAACTTTTTAGATAATATTGCAAAGATTATTGTTTATTTGATACTGAGCCTTTAACTGTCATTTATTAGGGATTTATAAAGCACAAACAGTCCCCACTTTAGGTCACAAAACTGGATAAAGTTGAGTTAATAAAGCAGTTATTAACATACAAATGAACTATTAGTACATGCCTGAATATAAATAAAACGTTGATTTAAATAGTTTAAAAAACATTTACTTACTCATTCAGAATTATCTTAAAACCCCCTAACTATTCATAAATACAAATGATTTGTAAATAATCCAATACTTAATTTAATCATGAAAAATAAATCAGTAACAAATTATGAAAATACAATCATTAGGCAAATTATATACATGCTTACAAGTCAAGAAAAGAGCATTTGTATCTGGAGTTATAAACTGCTTACTTACATCTGTTAATGTGGAGTTAATGCTTAACAGATAATGAATTAACTATTTGCTATTGCTTAATAAATGATTCATAGTGTTATTATAAAGTTTTACCAAAAATGTCATTTAAACATACAGAAATGATTTCTGCTCTTTTTTGGGATGAATAATGTATATTTATATACTTTAAAACTGAACAGCTAGGTCTGGGTCATATTTAAAACAACCTAAAAAATAGAAAGTCTTGCAATAATCCAGTAAGAGTTGTACTCGTTTATTACCTACAAACAATATTAGCTATTAACAAACAGGCTCACATCTCAGCTGACATTTTTCTGCCCAAGTGCTGTAAAAGGCCCACAGTCAAATTCCCATAAGCACATGCACACACTGCGGTGTGTTTTCCCTCATGAATGAGTGCTTGTGTTCCTCTACACTGGAGGCCAGATCTCCAAAAAAACATTTCTAAATGTTCCATAGACTGACCTCTTGGTGTTTGCTGACGTGACTCACTATGATACATCCAGTAAATGATATCTAACCTACTGAACTGCTAATATTAGCATGCTTTGTGAAATAACATTGGAAATTATACGAATTGAAAGTATTTGACTTACCAGGTTATCTGCTTGAGCATCGAGTTCATTTGCATAGGACAATAGATCCACAACTGTCACTCCTTTATTCACCTGTCAATCAAACAAGTATTTTTTTTTACAAATTACAAGTGTGATGTGTTGTAGTACCAGCTGTAAGTGTCTGTAGGAATGTGTGGTTTACCTCTGTTAAATAAGCCTGGTAGTCAATGTCTCCAATGCCTGTGTTGGCAAAGTCGATGAGATTGTCTTTACCCTCCTGTTCCAGAAGAAGCATTCCTTGCAGATCCACATTTACATTATTAAATATATCGCCAATTTCAGGGTTGAACTGGTGAGAAATCACAAACACCAAGTTAAAGTATTGACGTCATTATCCCTTTGCAGATATACACAAAAATACAGTTGTTCACGCACCACTGTGGCATTGAGAAACTTGTTAAAGTTGAATTTGGTCTCCAGTTGTAGAGCTGAATATAAACCATTATTCTCGTAACAATCTCTATGAACACAAGACAGACGAAAAGTAAATATAAAAGTATGAAAATCAACAGAGGAAATCACAAGAGAAAAAAACTACAGTGTCAAAACAAATCCATTGTTAAAATGATAACCACACACATAAACACATATGATTAATGGGAAATAATAATTCTTTGGACTCTTTTTCTTTGGACTTTCTTCAGAAATAACGATTTTTATGCAGTAGAAAATAATACATTCTTTCCCCTTACCTCGACATAATCTCAGTCCTCGCAGAAAACATTTTGTACTTTTTTTCAAAATGCTTTATTCTGTATGATTTATTATCAGTGGGGACTCAATTAAGGTCCCCATATTGACACAAATCCTCATAAGTCGGAGTGCACTTACGTCCCAAAGTCCCCACTAAGATATAAAAACATGCACACACACTTACCTGTACATACTGCCAATAGTCAGATCGATGTTGGGATCTTGAAACAACATGCCAGGAAGGAAGTTTTTTTTGGTCGGATGGACCATGTATGGTGTATCAATAATCTGCAGAGCATAAAAGATTTTAAGATTTAGTTTTAAATTTTCAATTTTTAGACGAATTAATTTTTCCTTATTTGTGGACCAGCAAAGAAAAACAATGAATTTTAATATTAATTGAGTAAATACTGTAAAAACACATTTTTGCCATTGCCAGATATAGGTATAATGGACAGGACAGTATATTAGGGCTGTCAAATGATTTTAAAAAAGAATGTAATTAATCACACTTTTTTTTGTAATTGATCATAATTAATCACGAAACGGCGTATTTATTACAAAAATAAAAACACAGGCATGTAAGTGCTATTTGAATTTCAAAACAATCAATGCCAATAACAAACAAAAATGATTTTTATGTTGGATTCTGAGTGGACTACACACACACACACACACACACAGACAACACGCGCAGTGGGTGTGGGATACTTTCTGATTCATCAACACGCACGATCGCGTTCATCAAATTTGCTTAAACTAAGCGTTCTAAAGTCTGGCTGTATTTTACAAGCAAGGATTTTGACACAGCAACATGAAGCAGATGCTTTACAAAAGTTGCGTGTAGGGGAAGCCACGTCAAACTTATGAAATGTGAGGGCTTATGGAGGCAGAGAACAGGGCTGTTTTTGACAGCTTGCGACTTCCATCTTCCATTTTCACTGAGTACATTTACATGGACACCAATACTCCGCTTTTATGATTAAGCTAATACTGATTAAGAGTTGATCTTGTAAGCAGCGATTTTTGATTACCTTAAAGGATTACGCGAGTCCCGAAATGCAGAGGTTTTTCTTTCCGTTCGACATGTTCGCCATTATTTGTATCAAATTCAATTAAAACATCCAAAATGAAAATATGCTAAATAAGAGCGAAATGCTAAACTGCAGTTAAAGTCTAAAGATTAAAAATAAAACACCTGAAATTGCATGAAACTTGGAGGAAAAGCAGGATAGCCTGGTGATGTGACATTAATTGTTTTATACTGAAACTTTCCTTCTGCACGTCCTTGGTCTTATCCAAATTTCCTTGAATGTTAAACACACGCAGGGCCGGAGCAAGCTAAACTGGCGCTTTAGGCAAAAGGCAGTCACGCTGCCCTTAACCCGAGAGTGACCGATTCGTGGATGAAAGGACTGTGAGGATGAAAGTGAGCACCTGGGGTTCGCTTACTATTCTGCTGCCCAAGGCGGCCTAGGTTGCCTCTATGCACGTGCTATCCCTGAACACACATCAGCCACAACAGGAAATAAAATAAAAAACTGCAACTGCGTTATTTGCATTTTTTTTATTCGTTAATTTTTTTAACGCCTTAAATATTTCAAATTAATCATTTGGAATCATTTGAAAGACATTTTTTTCTCTACATTGTAGGAAACACTTGAACCCTCACACACACACACACACACACACACACACACACACACACACACACACACACACACACACACACACACACACTTTACCCTCCTCGTTAAACCACAGTTTAACAACATAAATACAAGAGCCCCAGTGTTTTGTGTGTTACGTAAGATTATACAGGTCTGTTTCTCTTCTGCCTACCAAAAATACACTACAAGTGTGTGTACATTTTAAATCAAGTTTATATATATATATATTTCAGTATTCAATTTCTGTGTGTCATCTATTTTATTTTATTTTTTTACAGATAAGTTAGTATTTGTTAATAAACTTAAAATCAAATGGTCAAACTTTTTAAATGTTGTTATTTTTTGTTGTAGATCAATGTGGCAGTACCTTAAAAATCTGTCTGTTAGCCAGTGGCTCGCACACAAGCTTTTCAATGTTTCCACCAACAATAAATGTTGTGACCACAACTCCCATGAGCACCCAGGAGAAGATGAAGCTGAAGCCAACAGAACTTAGCACCACAAGAACAAAAAAATGTTATTGTCCAACATATAACTGAATTTTTACATGTAAGGGTACATGTAGTTTTGGTGACTCACGCCATCAGCAGGTTTCCTCCAGTGTTGGACAAACAGCCTCGTGTGGTTGGAGTGGAGTTTTTATCATAGCCACATGATCCACACAACAGACCCAGAAAATTAAAAGCCAGAACCAGCACAACCAAACAGCAGATCAACACACACCCGATCCATCTGCACTCAGGACAGAGATGTTTGAGAAAAATATAACATTTTAAATTAAAAAAGAGCAAAATTCAAGACAAAAAAAACATTTACAAAATTATCTTGAAATTTTGTAGTTTGTAATATTTTTATCCCAAAATTTTACATTTAAATGTACATTTTTACATTTTAATTAACTTAAATGTATCAACTTTCTATTTATAAAGTTGTTCATTGACTAAAGTATTCTTTTTATAAATATATCCGTAAATATAACCAAACTATATTACCTGTATTCACTGAGAAATTGATAAAAAATATTCATTTTCACAACTCATTTATGCTGAGCACTGAAGGGTGGTCAGATGTGGGTGAAAATCATTAAAATTGCTCATGATGACAGGAAACTTCAAATATACATGGTGGAGAAAGAGCTAATACTGAGTAATTTATATTTAACACACTTAACCCAAATAGTTAACTTATACCAGGAATACCAGAAAAGTGTGTGGAAATCCTAAAACCTCTGAAGTTTTGGCAAACGGAGAAACTAAACAGCTCTAGTTGAATTAACATATAGCTTAAGCTTCCATTTACGTTTAATTCAACAAGGGCTATTTTGTTTCACCATGTGTAAAAACCCTGTGTGGCTTAAGACAACAGGTTTTCCACAAAAGTCCCTGTTTTGAAATCAAATTAATCGATTTAATAGATCCAGTCATTAAAACATTCACTTGCTTCTATTGTAAATAAATCTGCATTTTTTTTATCATTTGAATGAATGATTAAGTAAATAATTCACCAATACATATTGTTGTATTTATCACAACATTTCGATAAGAAGCAAGCAGTATAGACCCCTTGCCCCATCAAAGTCATTATTTGCCACACCATCCTCCTTAATTTTTTCTACATTTTTTTTTAAAATAGTGAGAGCTGAATTTATTTGTAGTGTGTGTATGGTGTTAGTTTTATATTGGTGAACTCTCCAGAAGTACCTGTAGAAGTCCAGCTGGTCGATCTGTGGATAGTATGCTTCAATATTCTTCTGGCTGTCTGTCAGGAACTTTGAGAAGTTTTGAAGTGCTGGCTCAACCGGGAACATCTTTGTGAAACCAATAATCTCTGCACCTGATTTATCCAGCAGCCCTTTCACTTCTTTAGGAGACAGAGATAGAGAAATATGATTTTATGGAGATTATAGGAACACTACTACCATTTAAAAAAATGCTTATTTTATGATTCTTCTAGAGTTAAACAGTTGAATTTTATTTTTATATCCATTTCCCTCATTCAGCTTAGCTTAGCATAAATCATTAAATTGGATTAGACCATTAGCAACTTAATAAATTCAATAAAGAGTTTTGATAATGATCAATGAACTTTGAGGCTGTACGCTTGCTCCAGCTGGTGCTATGATATAACACACTTTTGCATAGTTACCTAGCTGAAGACTATTTTTATCTTTGCGTAATATCATTTTGCACCTGCTGCAGCAATGGTAAGTAAAGTCCCTCGATCATTATGCTGGAATGAGAGAATAGTCCCTGAGAAAACTGAGAAAAGAGCAATTTTTAATTTTCCGTCAGTTTTAGTTCCTGAAGAAATTACAGAAGAGTCAAACTTGAGTCAAAATAGGAAAATTATCAAAATACTTGAAAAATTTTTTTGAGCTATATGCTAATGGTTTATTCCAGTATAATGATTTGTGCTAAGCTAAAAGCTAAAAGTGCTCCCACCCGATCCAGAGATGAGCTGACTTGAATAAAATAGCCAAACTCAACTCAAGAGTTGTAAAATGAACCTATTTCCAAAAAAGTGTTGCTTTAAACAAACAAACAAACAAACAAAAAACTATATACAAAGACAAATAATTTCATTTGAAACATTTCTGTGAAAATTGACATTGAAGAAATATTAGAGAGACACTTACTGGGTAGAGCTTCATTTTTAAAGAAGACAGACAGGTTCCCGCATGCATATGAGAGTAATAGCAGAATAATATTTAGTGGTTATTCTTTATTTTATTAGAACAACTGAGCTTAGAATGATGAGAAAGAACAGAGCTGCAGGCCTACAAAAGCATCTGACAGACATTCTGTTGAAACACCTATGAAGGTAGCACATAAAGACAACTATCTACTGTATGTACAGCACATCAGGGCTTTAGACAGAAGAATAAAGAGCACACCCTCACCTGACACAATCCCTTTAGTCTGTTCCCTTACCAACTGTGGTGTGTCGTTGAAAGAAGAGTAGCCCTGAAGAGGTAAACAAAAAGAAAAGGTGGTGAAAAGATGTCACTGGACATTACAGGTATTTAAAAGTGATGCAGACAGAGCCATCTGACCTTTTGAACAATATTACTGAGGTCTGTTTTAAGCACAGCATCCAGATTGGCTAAAGGTGCCTCAACATCGGGCAACTGTTGAAAAACAGAAGTGAAAATTACACAACAAAATTGAACATAAAGTCATTTCACACTTAAAAACAGTTGGGTCTTTAGGTAAACAGGATCATGGGTGGTCTGTCTTCATGTTTCCAATTTACCTCGGGTTAACAATTAATCTTTTTTTATTCTTACACTGTCATTTCACAATAAACACAGTTGGTGGTGTCAATAGAAACATTCCTTCCAGGCTACCACCTACTTTTATGTGCAATTTGGAATTTCACATAAAATGCTTAACAAATCAGCTTTGAAAATGCACATAAAAAACGTATTGTGGGGGAAATACGTAGGTATTCAACATGTGACCATTTTTTTTTCAGAAAAAATATTTCAAAAAGTGCTGTTGACTGGATGTTGGGACCAACCAAAGAAATCCATATGCAAAAAAAAAAAAAAACTAATTAGTTTACAAATGAAGTTATGTGTAATAAAATAAAATGACACAGGGGAAAAGTATTGAACAAATGAAGAAAGGGAGGTGTACAAAGACAGTGAAAGCCCAGACAGTAGCTAAACTCTCTCAGTAGTTATTCAGCAGCCCTCTGCCCTTCGTCGCTGTAAATAATATTAGCTGCTTCAGTCCAACACTTACATTACCAGGATGATGAAGATGAAACTAGGATAGGCATTTTAGCAAGACAAATGATCCAAAACATAGTCAAGGAAACTCTCAAATGGTCTCAGAGAAAGAAAATTAAACTGTATAGTGGCCCAGCCAATCACCTGACTTGAATCTGATATAAAATACAAATTAAAGATCAGATTTCATAGACGAGAATTAGAGAACTATCAAGATTTTTACATTCTGTTGAAGTCTGTAAAAAACTCATCTCTGAGCAATTCATGTGATCGAATTCTGCCATCACCAAAAAGGATTTTATATCAAGCATTAAATGTGTTTCAGTACTTTCTTTGTATGTCATTTCATCGTTATTACACATGACTAATGTTTCTGATTTTTTTGTTTAGTTTTATTTTCATGTTTGCTTTGTTTGGGTTTTTACAAGTATCTGGTTCAATTCCATTTCAACAGCTTGTTTAGAAATATTGTTCCTGGCGAAATAACCAGGACGTGCTCAATACTTATTTCCACCACTATAGGTGCACAACTTAGTAGGAAGAACTTCTTATCTGATAAAAATAGTTGAGCATAAAGTACAACAGAAACACCTTGGGAAAAGTAACATGACATTGATTTTACAAATCTGTTCATTAAAAATGATTACGATTAAAATGCTTGACAATGCTAAACAACTGTAGCTTGTCAGACTGCACAAACATGTTTCCCATGTCAGACTGTAAGATTTCAATTGTCAAAATGTCAGACTTAAAGACACAGACAAGCAAGAAAACTCATTCAGAGTTTGACTTCATCCATCTGTGACACATTAAATAATCTGTGCTCTGAAATGATACCTCACATCAAACATTAATAATCTGTAGTAGTTATTTTGCTCACAACATGCCTTAACAATAAACCAAGAAAAAAAAAGGCAGTTTTCACATTTCCCCATGGTGGTTGGAGCTGGTTGTATCAACAGATTCAGCATTCTTACAGGTTCTGGGTTTGACAGTCATCTTTTTGACACTGCCAGACCATTCAATGGAGTAAAAATTTGATAGTCACTAATTGGCTGTTGGTGAACATGTCAAATCAACAAAGACTGCAGATTTTAGTGTAGGATGGCTGGAATCCTTTGGGGTTTTCTGACCAAAAAGGGGCTGAAATCGCAAAGTGTGAGCAGGGCTTGAAGTCATGAATCAGAAGTCTCAGAGTTTTAATTCAGTATGTTAATGTCCATCCAACTGAAACATAATATTGATTAGGAGCAGGGCTTTCTTTTTGAACATTAATCCCTCATAGCAAACTAATGGTAAGGGGGCGTGGTCAAGAATATTGTCAAACTGTCATTAAACTGAGGTCAACATAAAAGAACCATCAGTTCACACATGAAAGCAAAAGGTCAGGCTTTGGTTCACCTAAAGTAAAAGTGCTTGTGATCTAGTAAAATAAGAAATGTCAATTTTGGTTTCACTTGGAATCGAAGAGCTAGGATGTTCTCATTTCATGAAACCCTCATCTGTCCTACATTGAATAAAACTTGATTTTAGACCTTTCACATGATGAATTCATTTGTTAGCTCTTCTTGGGGGATAGAAAATTCATTTAGGACTTTATCTGCATATCTATGTGTGTTATGAGAGAGTGTTACCCCATTGAAGTTTGCACTGAGAGCGAGTTGGTTGAGGGTCCCGCGGATGGAGTTGCAAGTGTGTGTTACGTCTTCATTAGAGCATGCCCAGTCATTGAGTGTGTTTGAGAGAGACGCTCGTTCAGACTGAAGAGAGACCTGAAGTCTGCCTGTTCCCTCCTGCAGGGTCTCTAGAGATGTGCTCACACTCTCTAATGACTCTTTGGTTTCCCGCATGGCTGTACAAACACACAACCTTCATTAAAATGCAACCAGGTGTAGATAACTACATAAAGGCACCAGTGGAAGGGATTTCACTACAGCAAATACACAACTGATCAAAGAATAATGACTAGAACTTTTTTTTGGTCCTTTTCTCATCAAACAGTTAAGTTTTCACCTTTGCTGAGATTTTTATCGGGGTATTTAAATTCTTATTTAATTATTAAACAAACATAAAAGGTGCTAATATTAACAATACTGAAAACAACAACAACAAAAACAACAACACCACCATCAGGCACAAGAACAGCAGCCACAATCTCTACATTCACAAAACACAGGGCTGAATCCGTTGACTTTTACCTTTAATAGCACTCTCCACTTTAACTTTATCCAAAAACACAAGCGACAGAAACAGAAATGAACAAACTGATAAGAATAGCATCAATGGGCCTGTGTTTTGTTGTTTTCCTGCTCAAAAAGCACAGCATCATTCTATTTATTGCAATAATTACACAACCGGTCAATAGTTTGGGGTCAGTAGGATTTTTAAATGTTTTTAAAAAAGCTTATCCTGCTCATTTATTTCATCAGACATACAGAACAAATTGTACAATTGTGAAATGCTATTGCATTATAAAATAACTGTTTAAAAGAAGTTCATAATTTAGTTTAATAATTAATTCCAGTGATTTTGTAGATGAATTTTCAGCTTCAGTACTCTAGTTTCAAGTCAGAGTCACATGACCCTTTAGATATCACTCTAATATAATTATTTTTGTTATTATTAGTATTATTAATGGTAATAGTAATAAAAGCAATATTGACTGAGGCAATCATTTCATTTTAAACCTCATACAAAAAGCAGTCATTTAAAATTGTAATAACTATTTAACATTTTATTTACATTTAATAAATACAGCCTTGATGAGCAAAATAATCTTATTCAAAAAAAAGAGGGGGGAAAACGGACCCCAAACTTTTGACTGGTAGTGCATATTATTTTTTTATTAGATTTAAACCTATGCAAGAGTAAGAAATGACTATACTCACTCACAAATGTTACTCTATATCATACTTCTTATAATATATCTTAAGATTTTGGCTTGTACATCTCACATTTATGGCTTTAAATTCCACAGTGTATGAAGTTGACTCATGTTACAATGTTAATTTGTCATTTGAAAATGTATTATTACAAAAATATTTTGAATGACTAATTCCCACAGAAATGTATTGCAATGTATTTTAATTGCACGAATCATGAAACATGTAAATAGGTAAATTTATAGATATATACTGTCACATTACTTTCTGACTTCAAAAAATGACTTTTAAATATCAAAGATTAAAACACCTATGAGTAAGATCACATGAATAAGAAACACCACATTGAAATGTCGGATTAATTTTGTGAATTCTGCTCTCTGTGAATTGCCTATGTGTGTGCATGCATATGTGTGTTTGTACCTGCTGTCATGCGAAGAGCATGGTCTAATGCAGGCACCACTTCACTCTCCAGCTTATTATGAATCTGTCCACCCAACAGAGTCCCGATATCTGATAAACCACATTGACAATACACTGTAAAAATACTTATAATCGTGTTCCAAAAATACAATAGGTTTGGCTTTAGTAACCTTTTCTTTTTAAGTAATGTATTTTAATTAAACTGATTCACAATGTAATTTATGGTGCAAATAAATGCTGTTCTATTTAACTTTATATTCATGAAAGAATCCTGAGCAAAAATAAATAAATACTTATAAATAATACACAAAACAATTAACAGAATATCATCTATCATTTATTTAATCGCACAATTTTTTCAACCCAAAATTAATGAATGTTAATGTGTGTGAAATTGAGACACAGCTGAGAAAGAAAGGCATAATACTTACTGTCTAAGTCTGATAATACTTTATTCTTGGCTGTTGTATACTGTGCAGTGAGGTAGTCTATTTGCTATAAACACAAACAAAAGAAAATCAAAGACATCCTTCATATTTAGTGTGTGGAAATATGAAAATACTTGACTATCATCAGGCCCAAGCAGGATCTACAATACACAATACACACAATTTAAAGATTTTAATTTTAAGCTAATATAATTAGCTTTCAGCTAGCAAAAATAGTCTTCGTTATACTTTGTTAGGAGTAAAGTAAGAAAGCAAGTGAGATAATTTATTCAGTTAACATAGTTTTTACTTTAAGTAAATGTCATTTGGGAGTTTATCTCTCCTAAAAAAGCAACTGTTGCAGACAGCCTGCGTGGTTAGGTGTTCATTTATCTTTTGTGGCTAACACATTACATTACACACATGACAGGTGGTTCTTTTATGATATGCAATGATTTTGTGACTCTCACATATGGTCTTAAATGTCAAGCTTCTTATAAAATAGTAGCTACAATATTCCCAAGCAAAATGTCATGCAAAACCTCACAATATGTATCTTTACATAAAAAATGAACATTGTGATGATAGTCAGATGCATTTGCAAAGGTTTGAGAAAATATGCATTATTTTTGTAATTCCACTAGGTGACACTATATAGCTTACTTCAACTTTAAGCTTTGTTTACGGATTTTAACAATTTCACCATACTGTCTGAGCCTGTTTTTGACTTACCGCAGGTGTGTAGTTGGCAAAAGCTTTCAGGTCTCTTATGTTAGTGCTGACAAGTCGCCTGGTGCTTTTTATCTGAGATGTGATGTTCTGGTTTGCTACATAGGCGACTGTCACTCCAACTCTGTAAACAAACACATAGACAAATTGTGAGACATACTGTAATATGCATACACTAATGTTTGCAAGTATCATAAAATGCTAGGCTTTTTCAACCCCATGTTTGATCAAATATGGACAAAACCAATATAGGGTGATTTTTTCAAATTAAATTTATAGGAACAAACTTAACCCAATTTTAAACCAAGGTTGAAATAACCCAGCGTAATTTAAAATGTACAAGACTTGTTATGACACTGTTATGTTGGTAAATCATTGATAAATTTTAGGACGATGGTAAATAAGACGTCCTAGTTTGGTATGGAGTCAACCGAGGGCCATATATACTTGCAAAATAATAGAAAGTTTTGCAAACAAAAAATAAAAGCAAATCTCCAAATATAGCAAAGCAAAAATTAATTAACATGAAATGCAAATAGGCAACAGCATTGCAAACTCATGACTGACTAAAAAGCTTATCAAAATGAGCATTGCAATTGACTGGATGGGTTTTGTAAAGGCAATGCTAAAAAAAAAGTGTTTTGCAAATATATATATAGCTTTTTTATTGCAAATATTTTAGCTTTTCTACACTGCTTGATTTTTATTTGCGGTTCTTTTTTTTTTTTTTTTGTAAGTTTTATTTTTATATACCAAAGCTTAAATTTCCCTTTGCATTTTTTTTTTTTTACAAAATTAATTTGTATTTTTCAAAAATACATTTTTGCTTTGAGATTTTTAGAGATTTGCATTTATCATTTGCTCAGTACTTTATTTTTTTGTTTGCAAGTCTTTTGCAAGTATATACAGTATGGCCCTATATAGATTCTATGTGGTCCT
Source organism: Danio rerio (assembly GCF_052040795.2). Lineage (NCBI taxonomy): Eukaryota > Metazoa > Chordata > Actinopteri > Cypriniformes > Danionidae > Danio > Danio rerio. The sequence continues at coordinate 24,084,972 of NC_141021.1, forward strand.
GCAGTAATAACATGCGGCCACGACATGGCGCTATTTACATTTGAGAAAGGGCAAATATTCAGTGAACTGGGTATTTGTTTGACTGCTGTATCATCAATGTTCAGTTCAATTCAGTTCAAGTTTATTTGTATAGCCCTTTTCACTATAAAAAAGTGAGATATTGTACATTAGACACATACTTGATGGATATTTTGATGTGGGATTTGTCTAAAACAAAAAAAGCTATTTTCAAATTATTTTACATAAAGTATTGGACTAGTGAAATGTAGCATTGCTATAAAATGGAAACGCTGATAGATAGCCTTCTCCAGACTTCATTGTCACTGTTCACCCAAAAAATAAATAAATAAATAAATTTAAAAAATGGAAACGCTGTAGATAGCCTTCTCCAGACTTCATTGTCACTGTTCACCCCAAAAAAAAAAAAAAAAAAAAAAAAAAAACTAAATTCTTTCAGAATTTACTCATTCCTGACTTGTTCCAAACCAGTGTGTTTCTTTTTATTTTGTTGAATACAAAAATATGTTAAAAAGTTCCTGTGACCTCTTAATAATTTTTTTAGGTGCTAGTTTCAGTATGTAAGCCTCGAGTATATCTATAAGCTGTGCTGCAAAACAGTGACAATACTTGCATTTGGAAGACATAAACAAAAAGATTGCGTTTTGACACTTCTGCCTAAATGGGTTAACATTTTCCAGACATCACCTCATACTTCATTTTCTCATACTTAATTCTCATTACATTGATCAAAACTGACAACATTTGTACAGTTTCAAAACTATATTTAGAATATATGCTCTTTAAAAAATATATCTAAATCTTAAAACCATAAAATTGAGATACAAAATGAAGTCACTAACATCAGTCAACATTCACACACACACTGGTGCTCTCGTAGCAACAATCTAGAGATAACACTTTCCTAATTGAGTGCTGCAGATACATATTAAATTGTGGCTTCTGATTACAGATTGTAAGCCTCTTTCCTCATTTCCCCACTCTCTTGTTTGTTCTTTAACTGTTTCTCTCACTCCATCTTTCTCTCTAGGTAAAAAAAAGATTTAATAAAGAGAAAATGTGATTCAACAAAGAAAGCCATACAGACAAAAAAAGAAAAGAGTGAAAAACGAAACAAAGCAGATTTGCACAGTCATGTTCTCTGCTTGCAGACCTCATCCAACACAATTACAGCAACCCCTTCAGCCAGTCATTGAAAGTCCATCAAGACACACACAAACACACTCACAGTACAGTCAAAGCCTCACAAACGGCCATTGTGACCCAAGCAACTGCTGTCAGCACTGTCACAGAAAAAAAAGAAAACAGAAAGAAAAAGAGAGTGAACAGAGTCAATGAATGAGGGGGATGGGGTGCCGAAATAAAGACAGGACTTTCTCTCTGGACAGACTCAGACTCAGGGCTATCAATGTCACATGTGTGAATGTGCCATTCTAGACCACTGCAGGTGTGTTCTCTGCACTCTAACAGAGCTACAAACCTCCACTATGACAACAGGCACACAATCTCGTTTAATTAGTCAAACCGTTTTCTAAAGTATCAGTTAACAATTATTATTATTCTAAGTATGACAGAACACACAAAAATAAAACACATTAGAAAAACAAGCGCCAACACATTCACACAGAGACCCAGTAGCCAGCCTGGTTAGATTAGTGTGGAGCAGCACAGCTTGTGTTTATCACAGAGTAGAGAGAGAGAGAGCAGTGATGGGATAGGATGATGGTGGTTCAGTGTACCCGTGACCTCTATTCTATTTCTAGATGTAAATAAGTCTAATGTACTTTAACTAGGCGAACACATTTGCACGCAAACTGGCCTCCACCACCCATTTAGTCACCTGCACATTTTCTTAAATATATCTTCAAAGAGACCAATTATGCTCCTTTTTACAACATGTAAATTATTAAGTATCTGATGTCCCTGGAGTATGTTTATCTCAAAGTACCCCACAAATGTTTCTTATAACTCTTTGAAACTGCCCCTTTTATTTTCATTCAAAAGAATGCAGAGTTACACATGCCTATGCATCAGCATAGCGGCATGTTCAAAAATAGATATCTCTGTGAAAAACTAAAAGTGTGAATAACAGTGAATAAGGCAGCCTATGGAGACTACAATGTTGATTTGTGCATCGTAAAACTCAAAATCTATATTGTTATATGACCTCTTAGTCACATTAACATCAGCAGATACAGTGCAAAAACTAAAATGGCGGGTGGCTGCTTCGTGATAGGTCCCATTTAAACGTTCTGTATAGCACATACCAGCATACTATGCTGTATAGACAGATACACAGCTACATAGATGCATGTCAGCATTATAGTTATTTTCTCAGCATTTGAGTTGAATTTGGGTTTTTTTGTTATAGAATGGGGACAGGTAAGGGATATTACTAATCATTTCAGACAAAGGAATGTCTGAAATACATGAGCATACAGATCACGGCCGAGTTTAAATGATTGACAGCCCAGGCTCATTGGAAATACATTGTTGTGGGTAAATTGTGCTTCACTTTTCAGATGACAAAACCACTGGATGGCGCTGTCTACAATTTTGAGAAACAAATGCGTTATTTAGGGTATTTAGGGTATGTCCTATTGGTATACAGTACATCCATGAAAAGGTGGGTTTTAAACCCTCCCCTAAACCCAATCAATAGTGTTTTGAAAGCATATGCAAGAGAAAAGTGCACTGCAACCATAGTTTTACCTTCATTTAAAAAGAAAAAAAAATGTTTTTGTGTAATTAATTTATGGAACTGCTTCACTGGATTTGAACTCGAGCATGTTGCATCATAAGTATACCACCATACACAGTAAGCTAAAGAGTGTACTGACCATCTATACCATAGCCTACAGATTTATATAGGTAAGGCAACCTTGTTTGATTACAAATTTTACACATTGTTCAGTATTTGTGGTATTTATTTGGTGTAAATAAATATTCCTTTATTCATCAATAAAAATATCAAGTGTGAAAAAAGGACAATATTTACTGGCATCAAACTGCCCGGTAGCATTTTTTTTCCCTAGAAACTGATGTCAAACCAATGTATACTTTCTTTTCACAAAAATGTAGTCTGCATCATGTATTTCTAATGAGCCTGTGTTGCAGCAACCTCATTACAATTACAAATCAGGAATGAAATCTGGCAACCCTGACATTATGAAATGTGTTTTTCAGTTTTTCAAGCTGGTCCAGCTGATGTACACTAACCGACCATACTGTACAGTGACACATTTATTACAGGTTTTCTCAGTCCCTTTGGTGCATTTTTCACATCACTATTTACATTTGCACAACAGTTAATGCATTTCTCAAAACAATTCGTGCAAACTGCAAAACCTAGCTGATAACCAGCAAAAATATGTCACTTGGATAGTTCATTCCTTAAAAGCAAGTATTCATGTCAATGAAAGTGTCAAGATGAAAATTCCTGACACCATTGTTTATAAACAAGATAGTCAAATGGCTTTGTCATGTTTTTATTATGACAGTTTATGACTCTGTAAATGTTTTCCAATGCAAAAAGTCAGAGTTTGGTGACACTTCCTCAAAACGCTCAAGACAGCACTATACACTATTTGCACAGCCATTTGAAAACTACAGTAAAGTTAGACATTACTGCATTTAGTGAGGTATCTGAGTACAAGACACTGAATATGTTTGTTTTACATATTTACTGCATTTGCTCTTTGCAATTCTATTTTGTTGACAGCAGTGTGCAAAAGAATAAACACACCCTTATTTACAACAAACATAAACTTCATTTGGGTAGAGCTGTGCACAACTCAACTGTAAACAATATTACAGTACAAATTGGAACTTAACCTACAACATACACAGGTATATAAATAATTCATCAAATTGTTCAATTTAGAAAATATTTTCAAGAAAAAACAAGATTTACATTTTTTTTTAATTAGCTTGACAGATTTTGACAACTACTTCATCATTTTTGTATGTAATGACTCAAGTAATGAAATGAGGACTTTATATGGAATTTAGTTTTATATGGAATGACTATTCAGTATTCACAAGTTTAGTTAATTTTGACTGACAAGACATTAGCAATTGATAATGTTATAAGACAGCTGAGAGTTGTATGGAAGCAATTGATGCATGTCCAAAAGCATTTGCAATTTGTTGTAAGGAATGAGAAACTGCTACAATAATGTGCACAAATGATTATTTTGAGAAATGCATTAACTGTTGTACAAATGAAAATAATGTTGTGAGAAATGCACCAAAGCTGTAAATAAGAATCGACTCATCAGTTTTGATCAACAAGCCATATGCAAATATTTTTTGTCCAAATTACATTGTATTTGCTATTTGCGAACATGTGCCAAAGCATGTTAAATTTGCATAAATCAACAAGAAATTCTACTCTTATTTGAAAAAGAAGCTAATTGTTCAGAAATCTGAACTTATTGGTTTAAAAAATAAAAATTTCAATCCAGAATTGAGAAAAACTGTAAATATATTTTTGAGAAACTGATGTTCACATTCTTTTCACAAAAATGTAGGCTGAATCGTGTTTTTAATGAGCCTGTGTTGTAGCAACCTCGTTACAATTTCAAATCAGGAATAAAATCTGGCAACCCTGCCATCATCAATGTGTTTTTCAGTTTTTCAAGCTGGCCCAGCTGATGTACATTAACTGACTATACTGTACAGTGACACATGTATGTACATATCTCAATATATTTGAAAACATTTGTAAACTATTCTGTACAATGCCTAATATACAGCATGTTTTAGACACAGATTAGATAGATTTTTCTGTAATAGATGGATAGACAGGCATAAATAGATTGATCGACAAATCAATAGATAGATAGACGGATGGACGGATGGACGGGTGGATGGATGGATGGATGGATGGATGGATGGTTGGTGGGTGGGTGGGTGGGTAGATTGGTGGGTAGGTAGATAGGTAGATATATAGGTAGATAGATAGATAGATAGATAGATAGATAGATAGATAGATAGATAGATAGATAGATAGATAGATAGATAGATAGATAGATAGATAGATGGATGGATGGATGGATGGATGGATGGATGGATGGATGGATGGATGGATGGATGGATGGATGGATGGATGGATGGATGGATGGATGGATGGATGGATGGATGGATAGATAGATAGATAGATAGATAGATAGATAGATAGATAGATAGATAGATAGATAGATAGATAGATAGATAGATAGATAGATAATAATGTTAATTAGCTTAATAGGCAAGGATTTATTAGTATATTGTTTCTAATTTCTCAAGTATTACTAATAACGTATGCCATTTTTATAAGTGAAATTAACCAAAATTACTATTTAAAATCAGTCAGAGCTACAGTAGAATGTCTTGTTTATTTGAAGATCCTTTAGAGCAGGGGTCACCAATCTCAGTCCAGGAGGGCCGGTGTCCCTGCAGGTTTTAGCTCTAACTTGCCTCAATACACCTGCCTGGGTGTTTCAAGTATATCTAGTAAGACCTTGATTAGCTTGTTCAGGTGTGTTTGATTAGGGTTGGAGCTAAAATCTGCAGGACACCGGCCCTCCAGGAGCAAGTTTGGTGACCCCTGCTTTAGAGGGATCAAGCGGCACCAAAAAATTCAACCAACTATGTTTAAAATTATTTGAAAAACTTCAAATTAAGAACCTTCTATCAAATGTCATGCCTTTGTTGCATAACTTTTTTACAAGCAAATGAAATGTGTACAAGCAGTGAATGTAGATGAGGAGGACTTACGCGAGGAAGACAGAGGTAGCGATGAGTGTGGCCATGTAAAATCCACGCAGGCAGTCTCCATTCTTCTTCTGTCTCTGATGCATCTCGCCACCACAGTTCTCACAGCAGCGGCACACGCAGAAACACAGACCCACTATTGGCATGAGGAGCACAAAAAACACCCCCAGCACTGACAGCACTATAAAGCCCAGCTCATAATAGATAGTCTGCAGAAGAGAAGAGATCATTTGATGCAGTTAATATCAAATATTAATATTTCATGAAAATGTGTTTAAATGTAAATAGCAAAACCTAAATCACAAGAATTGTAAGAAAATGTCAACACAGGCTCATTGGACATACTTGCTTCAGCCTATATTTTTGTGAAAGCACATTTTCCATGTAAAATGAATGTCATGGAGCAGTATGATGCTAACAACTTTTGTTCTTTTTCACACTAATGATATTTACAGGGACATATTAATAATTTAAAAAGTATTATTTACATGCAGTGTCTTGCACAACACCAAATATTCTATGATTTGTAATCAAATATGTTTTCCTCACCTCAAGTTGAGGTCAGAATTATTAGCCCTCCTGTTAAATCTTAATTCATTTATGTTTTTCCCCCAATTTTTGTTTAACGGAGAGAAGATCTTTTCAACTGATTTTTAAAACAAGATGGTTTTAATAACTCATTTCTAATATGACATTATATGACATAATAAATAATGACATAATACAAAATTTAACAAATAATATTTTACTAGAGGTTTTTTCACAATGCTAGTATTCCACTTAAAGTTCATTTTAAAGGCTTAACTAGATTAATTAGATTAACTAGGCAAGTTAGAGTTATAGGCAATTCACTGTATAAAATGGTTTGTTCTTTAGCATATCAAAATGGTAAAGTTCTTCTGGAGAAAGTCTTATTTGTTTTATTTCAGCCAGAATAAAAGCAGTTTTTAATTTTTAAACACCATTTTAAGGACAAAATTATTAGCCTTCTTAAGCTTTATGTTTTCCGATAGTCAACAGAACAAACCATCATTATACAATAACTTGCCTAATTACCCTAACCTGAATAGTTAACCTAATTAACTTAGTTAAGCCTTTAAATGTCACTTTAAGCTGTATAGAAGTGTCTTGAAAAATATCTAGTCAAATATTATTTACTGTCATCATGACAAAGATAAAATCAATCAATAATTAGAAATGAGTCACTAAAACTATTATGTTTAGGAATGTGTTTAAAAAATCTTATTAACACTTTGTTTTGATGGTCCATTTGAGTATTAGTAGACTTTATGCCTATCTGTTGACACTGCTCCTTCAACAGATATTTAACTGACTATAAGAAACTTTGCAAGTACATGGCATCTTACAGGTAACCCTAACCCAAACCCAACAGTCTACTTATAATCCAATGAGAGTTAGTTGGCATGTAGATTCAATTTAACTTAAATTTAACAAACGGACCATCAAAATAAAGTGTGATCAAAATCTTCTCTCCGTTAAACAGAAATTAGGGGGGAAAAATAAACAGGCGGGCTAATAATTTAGGGGGGCTAATAATTCTGACTTCAACTGTATATTATAGTAAATACTGTGAAAAATGATTTGCTCTGGTAAACATAATTTGGGAAATATTTTTTAAAAATCACAAGAGGGCTAATAATGTTGACTGTACGTCAAATTTTAACTGTATGTATCTATATTTGAACAAATTTTCTGCTGTAGTTAGTTTGCTCAGTAGCTCACTTCGTTCGGTTTTGTTCTTGTAATGCAGAGCGCTTGAGCTCGAGTCTGGTAAATTCACCACAAAAGAGATAAAAGCAATGTAAGATCAAGGTAAAACTATGTGGTCACGGTGCACTTTTCTCTTCTGTTTGCTTTTGAAAACATTGTTGGTTGGGTTTTGTGAAGGATTTTTGTCAGTAGTTTGCAGGATAATCTGACAAGCGATGTCACCTCATGGAGGTGTACAAGGAGGATGTGTATTAAAACGTACAACAAAATAATCTAAATAATCTATTTGAGATTTGTAATGGAAAGAGTGGCAGTGTGTGATGTAAGAAAAAAAAACAAAAACATTTTAAACAGTACCTGAAGTAATAGTACAACATTCTCTGGCTGCATTGGTGTAGAGTTGAAGAGACATCATTTGCATTCCCAACACAAAGAGAAAGAAAGAGAGATTAGAACATGATTTCATTCAGTCTATAATATATTACAGAAGTAGAAAATAAATTTCACTTCAACTGTCCCACATTATATTAAGTGGCTTTCACAACTCAGTACTTACACCAAAATACAATGCACTTATTGTGTTCATATTGTATTGCACAACACTTATGGTGCTCTTAAAGTGGGTTATAGGTAGGACCAGACAAAATCTGCAAACATTTTTTTCTAAAAAAAAAATAAAAATAAAATAAAAAATCTGTGTATTTATGTGGAATGATTTTTGGGAGTATCGTAACTAAAAATGTAATATTTAAATTAAAAAACAATACGTTTTTAACATTTATTTAATTTTTACAAAGCAAACCCAATACGATCCACTTAATTGGTAAGCAAAGCAAGTATTTCATATAATAGAGCTAATAAAATACAGAAAATATTACTCAATAATATTAGTCAATAATTTTACTAAAAATAACTTTAAAAAATGAATAAATATAAATTTATACACATTTACACAAGTAAATAAATAGACTCAATGATGGGCTAAAAAGCTACTGAAATCTGCAGATTTCTGCGTGTGCAGATATTGTGTGGCTTAGATATAGGTAAGGTTTGGGGGTATGGGTAGGTATGGGTATGGGTAGGTTCTGTACATTGTAACAAATGAATAATTTAAATGTAAGTACATAGTAATTAAGGCCACTAAATATGAAATGGAACCAGTTACACAACAAAAATTAAACAAAACATATTAATCAAATGAACTTTAAGATGAAACCCATAACTTTATTCTAAAGATAAAAAAACAAATTCATTAAAGTCTGTAATCAGATTGTTCAAGTTTAAGGTTTAAGCAACTCATCAAATTGTACCAGTACAGTTTTGCAGTGCTTACAAACTGCTCTTTTGATTCTTAATGCATCTCCATTTTGATTATACACACAGTGTGACCATTATTGGCACATACATCCTTAGCACACACCTTTTTGTAATCATCTCCTTTAATTCCTCCCATGTTCTGCTGCACCATTTTAACAATGAGATCTGTAACAACAAATTGACCAGATTACTTCATAAATCCAACAAAATAAAATGTTTGATAACTACAACCTGGAAACTAAAGAATGCTTCACGAAATATATTGATGTGATTGATTGGATTGTATAAAAAGGATGAAACACTTCTATTATCCCTGAACATATTAATTTCTCAAGTGTAACATTTCTATAAAAAAAATTAAATATTAAACTTTTTAATTGTTAAACGTTGGAACAAGGTTTGTTTGTTAGTTTATGAGAGAGAAAGTAAGAGTAATGGTGTTTTATGATAATCTTATTTTTGAGGAAATGTTTAACTGTATTGCTCTGAGAACAAAATGGTTAGGTTATTCTTAAATGGTCTGTTGCAAACAGTTTAACCTGTTTTTAGGCAAAGGGATTTTCATACAAGGGTTATTATACATTGATTTAAACAGTGGTTACAGATACAGTGCCAAGCACTGGTGTTCAGAGACAGCTGATTATGCTGGTAATGTTAAAAGCAAACCTAAGTAAAGCACTGCAGGTGTCTGTTAAGCACTAAATAGCGTGGTGGCTATGGCATCAATGTCATGTTGTTCATACTAATTCTATTGCTACAGTACATAACCATCTGTTACAAACCATCTGCTTAACCTACATTTCTGTATATGAATGATATTTATCTCCATGTTTAGGTCATACACCACTTAATAGCATAATAATCTCCTACACACTTTGAATCAACAAATATATTAAACGTCAGTGATGTTTATTCCAAGAAACAAAACCTTTGACTGAAATTATAAGTAGAATGGAAGATAAACAAAGCTAGAAATGGGCATAATGATTAGATTAATTTACCGTAACGTATATATAACATGCTCAAATTAATTCTGACCACCTTTTTATGATTTAGTTCACATATTTAGTTTTGTCTGAACTTAAAACTGGTTAAAAAGATTGAAGAGACTTAACCTAATACCTGATGACAAAGGTCTCACCCATCACATTTTACCTCACGTGAACTAAACTTAGCCTTAATGCATTTATATACCTCACTTCTTTCAGGTAAGTACTGTATCCCTATGACAATAGTGAAGAACCAACACAACACAAAAATAAATGAATACATTAATGAATGAAAGAATGAATGAATGAATTAATACATAAATAAATACAAAATTAATAACAGCTCTAACAAGTTTTTAATTATTATTAAATATCTTTTTAATGACATTTTTTCATTATAAATATAAATCTTTTGATATACATAGAAAGTATAGTCTTCATGAAAATGGTTCTGAAAGGTTTAGAGTTTATTAAGCATCACGACCTGTACATTGACATTAACATGGTATGTCTATAGTGAGTAATATATGATATATATTCTAATCATCCTCCAGCACTTTCCTTCAGCTTATTTCCTGCTTTATCAGGCGCTCGCAGCAGAATGAACCATCAATTGCTCTGGCAATTGTTTTACACAGCACATGCCCTTTCAGGTCACAACTCAAAACAGTGTGTAAACACCTACACACTCTCACATTAACACATGATGGCCTCTTTAGTTCATCTAATTCATCTATTTCGCATATCTTTGGATTTTGCGAGAAAACTAGAACACCCAGAAGAAACCCATGCAGATGGAGAACATGCAAACACCACACAGAAAGGCCACCTGGTCAAACTAGGACTCAAACCATCAACTTTCTTGCTGTGAAGCAGCCATGCCAACTATTTAGCCACCATGCTGCCTAATTGTCTTTATTGAATGTAAAATATATATAACACATAAATATAAACACAGCCTACACTGATCTAATGTTATTATAAGATTCATAATGCTATTAGGTACATGAGCAGCATATATATTTTGAGTAAATTGAAATGTGTCCTTTATAAAACATCTCCTCTCCCAGTGGCAGACGTGAACTGTGCACGGCTATGCTCACTCGCGGACATAAACAAACACTTAGCCCTAAAACACCTTTGCATAAAAGGATAAGCTTCTTTGCTGTTGTACTATATTTAGCAGGTATTTTTTTCTGGCCTGACACCTTGCAGGGAGATCACCAGAACATGATCCAAAATATAATGGCATGGCCAAGATTGCGCTTAACAGCATTAACTACACAGCACTGCATTTCTACTGATCACAGATGCCCTGTCTAATTACTATGACACTATTAAAAGCCCAAAATCATGCCTCTCTTTAGTGAAAACACCTGCATTTTAAAAATAACTAATCCAAAATTATGTTTTCATACAGTACTACTATAAAAGAAGCGTTCTTTGTTCCTCAGAAAACATTTTCTTTCCTGATTTAAAGAACAGTTTGATCATCTGAAGTATGTTCTTTCACAAAAAAATAAAAATTGCTGTTTATGGAACCATCACTGAAATTAAAGGAAACTTACTTTTTAAGAGTGCAGTACTTCCCTAGTTCTATAGGTAACAAAATAAAAAAAACATACACTTTGTAATATATACTATACATGAATAGGTTTATACACTCGCCGACCACTTCATTAGGTACCCACTTTTGAGCTTCAGAACTGCCTTAATCCTTTGTGGCGTAGATTCAATAAGGTACTGGAAATATTCCTCAAAAATGTTGGTCCATATACATGACATGATAGCATCACGCAGTTGCTGCACATCTATGATGCAATTCTCCCATTCCACCACATCAATGAGGTGATCTCTTAGATTGAGTCTAGTGACTGTGAAGGCCATTTGAGTACAGTGAACTCATTGTCATGTTCAAGAAACCAGTCTGAGATGATTCACGCTTTATGATATGGCACGTTATCCTGCTGGGAGTAGCCATCAGAAGATGGGTACACTGTGGTCATAAAGTGATGGACATGGTCAGCAACAATCTCAGGCAGGCTGTGGTGTTGACACGATGCTCAATTGGTACTGATGAGCCAAGAAAATATCCCCCACACCATTACACCACCACCAGCAGCCTGAACCATTGATACAAGGCTTTAATGTTGTTGACACCAAATTCTGACCCTACTATTTAGAAATCGAGACTCATCAGACCAGGCAACGTTTTTACAATCTTCTGTTGTCCAGTTTTGTGAGCCTGTGCGAATTGTAGCCTCAGTTTCCTGTTCTTAGCTGACAGGAGTGGCAACTGGTGCGGTCTTCTGTTGCTGTAGCCCATTCACCTCAAGGATGGACGTGATGTGTGTTCAGAGATGCTCTACCTCAGTTGTAATGAGTGGTTATTTGAGTTACTATTGCCTTTCTATCAGATTGAACCAGTCTGGCCATTCTCCTCTGACCTCTGACATCAACAAAGCATTTGCACCCACAGAATTGCGACTCACTGGATATTTTCTCTTTTTTGGACCATTCTCTGTAAACACTAGAGATGGTTGTGCATGAAAATCCCAGTAGATCAGCAGTTTCTGAAATACTTAGACCAGACATTTTGGCACCAACAACCATGCCACGTCACTTTAATCACCATTCTGATGTTTGGTTTGAACTGCAGCAGATAGTCTTGACCATGTCTACATGCCTAAAAACAGTTAGTTGCTGCCATGTGATTGGCTGATTAAAAATTTGCCTTAAATGAGCAGTTCGACAGGTGTACCTAATAAAGTGGCCGGTGAGTGTATATTGTCAAAGACTCTAGAATACACAAGACTTGTCACTCGTATCTTTTTGAATAGGGTGTAACGGTCAATATGGTAAATAAAGCCCCGCCTACTAGCACAGGAGATAATCATTGATCGATATATGGCGAATAAAGCCTGCCTTCTAGTACAGGAGCCAATCATCGATCTCTATAGGCCAACGATACTCTAGGGGAGGGGCTTGGACCAGACGTGAGTTTCTGCAGATTTTGTGGGATTTGGATGTTTAGAAATGAAACTAAAGACACAGCTGTTGTTTAATTATATTGATGATTCCTAATATGAAATTTAATCGTAAGCTTGGCAAGCAATTTTCAAGAAATTGATGTATCCCCATCCAAACAGAATACCCGAGCATACTCCCATAAACTAATGGAACGTTACAGTAAATTGTGACCATTATGTTCAAACTAAACAGATGTAATTTGGAAGAAAAAGTATTTATTTATTTTAAAAGAATCCGTTTTAACAGTAAAAGTAACAGTAAATATATTTAAACAAAGTTATGTAATACACATTTACATTTATGTTTCATTCATTCATTTGTTTTCTTTTCGGCTTAGTTCCTCTATTAATCAGGGGTCGCCACAGCAGAATGAATCGCCAACTTGTTCAGCATATGTTTTTATGCAGCGGATGCTTTTCCAGCTGCAACCCATCACTGGGAAACATCCACACCCACTTTTTCACATACATACACTACGGACAATTTAGCTTTCCCAATTCACTTGTACCGCATGTCTTTGGATTTGTGGGGGAAACCAGAGCACCCAGAGGAAACCCACGTGAACACAGTGAGAACATACAAACTACACACAGAAACGGCAACTGACCCAGCCAAGGCTCGAACCAGCGACCTTCTTGCTGTGAGGCGATCGTGCTAATTAAAAAAAAAAAAATATATATATATATTACAAAAGTATTATTAAAAATAAGGAAATGCTACCCTTTTGAACATTTGATTATAAAAACTGTTAAGGCATCTACAAATAGCATTAGCAAATAGCAAATCAGTTTAGCAGAATTATTTTTTAAAGTATTCTACATAATTATTTTTATAACTATTCTGATATTAGCAGAAATAATTATTTTTAAGATACAAAAACATTGTTTCTAAATACAATAACATGAACCTTGTGTGAAGCTGCTCTGGAACAATAATTATTGTAAAAAAAAAATCGAATTGAATTAAATTAAAAAAAAAAAAATAGATTGGTGTGTGTGTGTGTGTGTGTGTGTGTATATATATATATATATATATATATATATATATATATATATATATATATATATATATATATATATATATATATATATATATATATATATATATATATATATAAATCTATAGGATATATGCTTAAGCATAATAGGACTTTGAATTTGCCAGTAACCTGGGTTAAGCGCTTTTAAGGTCAGTTTTCTTTAAAAATCAGCGATCTCCACTGGCTGAGTGATATCCGATATAAAGTGGGTCTCAGATTGTACAAGAAGCGCTGCATTAAATTGCATTTTCCCCACCATGTCTTTATAAAATGAGTATTTATTTTACCCATATTATATTCAATGGAGCTTCTGCGCTAGCCTTCCGATTCTGATGGGCGCGTGCGAGTAAAATGCTTTTTGTCTCATTTTTTTGCTTGAGCAACTAAACGAATGCCAGAAGTTTATTTAACTGAATGCATTTTAATAACATTACAACATCGATGCTGTAAAAGGAACCATATAAAATGGAAAAAAATTCACAATTAGGTCACCTAAAGTTTATCAGTATGGAAAAAACACTAGCTCGGCATATACCCTATTAAAGCAGTTAATGGACATGGCTCATGTTCTCAATTCAAAATACTTAATAATCACACTTAATGGGATCCTTTTACAATCATAATCTTGAAATAGGATTTCTGTGAGGGTGGGTTTGGAGTAAACACAATAAGTGTCTTTTACTGTGTAAAAGACCTTATGCCTATGGAGAGTCTTTATAAACCACCAATACAGTGTTTGTGTGTGTGTGTGTGTAGAGAGAGAGAAAGAGCGAGAGAAAGAAAGAGAGAGAGGATGGGTGAATAAGAAAGGGTATCACTGGTTATAAAGGCATATGGTTAATCCTCTTACAGTGGTCTTGCTGTTGGGCAGTTAAGTGGTCTCTCTGCCTCTCTAATGCTTTCTTTCCCCTTTTCCTCCCTTCTTCAACCAAACCCCATTTCTCTCTTATTTAATCCCCGGCCCCCCTTTCACGCACTCTCGCCTTCTTTCCTCTTTTCTCACAGATACAGCAAAGTACTCAAACACAATGAACTGTTGAAGCACATATAGGGGGTATTTATGTCTAGAGCTGTGACTTTCATGATATTAAATAACACGATGACATACAGAGATAAACATTAAGTAAAGCACCGACTAACAGAACGGAAAGCACTCCACATACCCACACAGACAATGGCAGCATAAGTGGGTCATATTTGTGTGTTGACCTCCCTGTCTTTCAATTACAGCGCAGTTTTAAATCCAGTGATCAGCGATATTAAGCTTTATCTGGGCTGAGACGGAGGGAGTCCCGGGATTAAGCTCCATACCCAAACTATGTATATTCACGTCCCTCGCTTTTCCTTCATCTGTCCATTCTCAGACAGAGCGAATGTGGTTAGATTAAGCTGCATTATATCCATCATGCATAAATCCATCTATTCCTTCACAGACAACATGCTGGAACCTGTGAGTTGTGACTAATCTGTAAAATGAGACAGGAGGAATGGAGAACTATAATGGCCTTTAACTTGACCCGTGTGTATGTGCATCCGTGTGGAAGCTCAATGTAACTTGCTGTTTAATCCAGTAATCCAGCCTCAACTCAACATCAGAAGTACCTGTCTATAAGATCAGGAGTTATGAATCTGCAAAGAATGCTTTAGCGAAAATAAAGGGATTGCAGAGGGAATAATATCTGTATTGTTTAATCTACTTCTGCCTCTTAATCCACACCCACATGTTTACAGGTAAAAAATAGCATCTCATTGATTATAATGCGCTGTTTTTCTTTTAACATCTGTGGTTTCCAATTGGAATATTTACCTAATTGTTGTATTTGGGTTGCATGAGTGTACGTTTTGTCAGGAAGAGGCATTTACATTGAATGTACCTTTGGGAGCATATGGTCCTCAGATTATCAGCTTACCTGATTGGGCAGGTGACTCATGGAGCAGATCGGCTAATTGGTTAGGCAGCAGGGATTTATCTGTGCAATCCTATTCTACTCTAAACACACTTACACAGACACACATTTACACACACACACACACACAAGCTCTTGTCTATGCTCAACATGCTGACCTCACAAAGAAAACCACCTGCCAACAACCTGACCTTAAACAGACCTGGGCTAGTTGTCACAGTTTTACTCAAATTGATATTGATGAGGTTTATTAATGATAAAGTTTCATTTACATATCCGTTATAAAGCAGGGGTGTCCTGTCCTGCTTCCCAGAGGGGCAGCCACCAACAGATTTTAGCTCCAACACATTTGTCTGGAAGTTTCTAGAACTGATTAATGATGAAGTTGTGTAAAACAGATTAAGATGAGGTTTTGACACTCCTGCAATACAACGAACATTCCCACCACCCAATAAGCAATCAGACTCTCTGTATTACTATAAACATTTATATAATATAACTAGAATGGTAAATACAGTTTACAAAAATGTTCCAAACCACCATATCCATTAATTTGTTAAACCAACATATTGATTAATTGAAAGTAAAACGAAGATGATAATTTATAAATGGATCTCTAGGCATAACAGTATGCATAACACACTGTTTTCATTATGATTTTTAAATGTAACTATGGACCACAAAACCAGTCAAAAGTGTCTTTTTATTTGTTTATATATTTTTCATTTATTAGGACATTTTATTTGTTAGGCAAATATTTGCTATTTAAAAAAAACTATTTAAAAATCTGTAATCTGTAAATTAAATAAAATCTAAATACTGAAAAAAAAACTATTTTTAAGTTGTCTGAATAAAGTGTAAAAATTAAGTTTTAATAGATTTACAGTAGGACCTTTACAAAATATTTTTATGGAACATGATCTTTAGTTGATATCCAAATGATTCTTGGCATAAAAGAAAAATCAATATGCATAAGGCCATGTAATTTAAGATTTTGTGGTCCATGCATGGTCACATATGGCAAGCTGTTTTAACATCTTTTCCTTAAATTGAATTTGTTTCATATTTATGCAAGTAGTGTTGTTTATCACAAAACAAGTGTTTGTCTAAATAAGGCAATTGCATCTCACAGTTATTGCATTCTGCATGCTGTTCTTCATGCAGATTACTCATTGTCCACAGGGTCTTAGAATTATTAAAAGTTGATAAATCAATGTAGAGAAATTTAAAACCCTTAATAAGTAATAAAAAGTCTTAAATGGTATTTTGCAAGGAAATAAATTGTATATGGTGACGCGGTGACGCAGTAGGTAGTGCTGTCACCTCACAGCTAGAAGGTCGCTGGTTGGAGCCTCGGCTAGGTCAGTTGCATTCCTGAAGACATGTACTGTAGGTGAATTGGAACACCTAAATTGACCATAGTGTATGTGTGTGAATGAGAGTGTGTGAGTGTTTCCCAGTGATGGGTTGCGGCTGAAAGGGCATCCGCTGCATAAAACATGTGCTGGAAAAGTTGGCGTTTCATTCCGCTGTGGTGACACGAGATTAATAAAGGGACTAAGCCGAAAAGAAAATGAATGAATGAATGAATACATTTTATACAATTTTTGATTATGCAATGTATAGTTGTATGCTTAAGTTTGCCTGAATTGCATCTGCAAACATCAGGATGCTGTAGTTTATGAAATCAATCAAATCCTGCTAGATTTGACATCATGCTGCTTTGTTTACTGCAGTAACCAAGGCAACACCATTATTTCTGCAGTTCTATAGTTGCCAACCTGCTGAATTAGCTAGATTTAATAGATTTTTATTCAGTATATATAATAGTGTGTTAGTTTTGAATTAGTTTCTTACATTAATGTTTAGTAAATATATCAATATGTTAAATCTCGCCAGTTTTCCTGTTGAAACCTAAAGTAGTTTTAAGGTCTTAAAATAGATCGAAAGAATCTTAAAAAAAGGTATTAAATTTTACTCTCTGATTCCTGTATATGCTCTGATACTGTAATTTTCTTAACTGCAACTGACTTTACATTGAAAGTCAGATTACAAATAGTTATCTTTAAAGACCCAACATTCTCATCCATTCAAGAAGAGTGTGCTATATGCCGAGAACTGTTTTGTCCCTGTATAATCATTATCATGAAGTTAAGATGCTGTTTCTTGAACAAGAGCATAAGGTGCAGCTAAAAAGGACAAAATAAACAATCTTTGTTTTCATGATCGAGGGACAGTGTCATTGCTAATTTCTCCAGTACTTCTGCCAACTCATCCTCAGATACCTACTAATACTTATTGCGGAGCAATCTAATCAATTAGTCAACAGCTGTTTCCATTTAAAGTTGAAGACAGGATATAAATAATATGCGGTAAAACACTGTTTCCATCCAAAACTGTCCTTTTCTTGAAAGCTGAGACAAAGTTTTAATAATAATAAAAGCTGGACCAAATTTTATTTTATGAAAATTTTGCTTATTTTATCCACATCTTCCTGTTTCCATCCCAAGTTTTTACAGGTTATCCCACAATGTGGTAAAAATATATGGTTGAAAAACTGATGTGAACAATTTGAGCTTGTTAGTCATATTTACACAATTAATTATTCATTTGAATCATTATTAGTAGCACAGAAATAAATATTACTGACAAACCTATTAGGCATTACTGGAGAAAAAGGTACTAGTTATTGATAGATTACTAGAAAATAATGTATTAGCTATACGATTTAACACTGTATTACTGATTCCTTGTTTTATGTTATACTTATAATAGTAAATTATGCATAATGACAAGCAACAAACCCTAAAGCAAATCCTAAACTCAACCCATGTTATATATCTATTAGAGCAAATTGTGCCCCAACATGTTTAAATGTAGATATGTTGTTAATTCAGATTTCCTCATACAATCCTAAATATCCTAAATAACTAAAAATGTGTACCCAACAATACTAGTTGAACGAAATGAATGTGAAAATGGCTTGCCATAATATAAATCTCCAAACCTATTCTCAAAGATGGATAAACAGTCTTCCATGTGATATTGACTTAAATATGTATATGTCTGTAGTCTATGATTCTGCAAGCATATGTGATTTTTTGTCAGACCGTAAACATGTGGGAAACTTTTTGCGCGCTCCCAAAGCCAGTGTGCATCTCACCTTTGGGGAAGGGGTTTGGCTGAACCACGTAAAGAAACGCGTGGACCATGTGGAAAAGAATCCCCATGGGACCTGGTTCATAATACGCGTGTGTCTCGTACACCACCGACGGCACAAAGCCAAAGTCCAGCGTTTCCACGGGCGCTCGGAGCATCGCTGTGCGCGGCGGGGACTCCCGGTGCTCCTCGCGGTCTTCGCTGCTTGTGAGACCCCAAAACATCACCAGCACGAGTCCCACTTTCCACCACATGTCCATCAGTCTCTGCCGGAGGATTTTGATAGGGAAAAAAGGGGAGGACGGATTAGGTGTGAGAAAAGTATATTTGTTTGGGTCGCTCTCTAGTCCTCGACATGAAAAATTAAAAATGACACAAAATTAATCCGGGACACATAATAATAAAAGATAGAAAACAAACAAAAGTAAAAAGGTATTCCAAGTGATTCGTTTATTCCCCGTATCCTTCTGACGGCATCATGGTAAACATCTTTCTCTTCGGTCTGCGCCGCTCAGGATGAGCTGAGTGTTTGTGTGACCTGCGCCTCCCGCTGCGCGCTCCTCTTCTGTCCGCCGGCACGCGGACGCTCTGTGCACGCGCACTCGAGGTGGCTTTTCGAGGGAATTCACGTCTAGTTGAGTCAAGCCAAAGTTAAAATAGTTTTATATAACCGTTGCCTAGAAGGAGTTTTGAAATAAAATAATAATAATAATAAAAATAATAATAATAATAATAATAATAATAATAATAATAATAATATATGATAAAGAATAATGACACTTTGAAAACTTTTATTAATAAATTAATTAATGAAAGAAATAAGTAACCTAACATTTTATCGTGACAACAATACAAAAATCTGTATAATAAAACCAATAGAATTTAAGTATTTGTCAAAATAATTGTGCAATACCTAATACAAACATGTGATTAAAGAATATTCAAATGCCTAAATTATCCAAAAAAAAATAATTTAAAATGTGGTTTAAAAAAAAACAGAGATTATAAAAGAAATTTAAATATTTAATTAAAATAAGTATTAAATGTGTTAATGAAAGGTATGGATTGTATTTTGGACGATA